>NW_006239270.1:564950-566118 GCF_000226075.1 Solanum tuberosum | reverse complement strand
GATCATCCTGAGCTAGGAGTTATGACTGCTCAAAGTTGGCCAAAACTCACTGATTTCCACACTTGGCCGAATTTCCAGATTCTGAATTTTTTTTCCAAAAATGACTCCTTCCAATTTCAAGCTTCTTCATATTCATTTTAAATTGTCGGAGTTACACAATTAAAACGAAATTACATATAAACCCCTCATAGAACCTCATTATAAAGTCGACACAAAGTCATAGGCTCTTGCTTAGCCTATCATTTTCCGAGTCGTTACATTATCCCCCAAGAAAGGGACAAGGGTAAAATATTTTAGCAGTAGCAGCGGAACTGGTGGCTGTACAAGGTTTGGCCTCCCTTAGAGGAGATGATCAACCAAATCTATTGGAAGAAGAGTTGAGATCTCCGAAACAGGTCCTACACAGTGTTCAAATTGGGTTCAACAAAAATCCAAAGTCATTTGATGTATACAGTGAGAGAGAAGAGGAAGAAGAAGTTCCCTTGGTGTGGCGCAAAAAAGGGGTTCGAGGTCGTAATGCCTTGACAGTGGGTGTCCCAGATCTAGAAGCAGTTGAGGGTGTCACTGATACTAAACTCGACAATGAGCCTACTAAGTCTGGAAGGGAAAGGAAATTGAAGGGGAAAGGAAAGATGGTAGAGTCTCACACAAAAGGGGACAAGAAAAGATATGTCACAAGAGGAGAAGTGCAAAAGGTGATTGAAAGTGTCATCGCAGGAAATGAAATCCAAACGGAAAGAAACATAAAAAGAAGAAGGGATGGTCATGTGCCGAAGGGACTGAAATGACCCAAAAAGTTCTTAAAAATGTGCTTCGGAAGTTACCGGAAACTTGTTTAGCCATATATAAAAAAATCCGTTTCGTTTTTCGAAAATTCGACTTCATATTCTTGTATAGGGGGTCAAATTGAGTGGGAAATGGGTCTAACCCAAATTTTAGAGCAACCGTATCAAAATCCAAAATTTCCAAGTGAAGCCTTTTTCGAGGGTCTACTTTGGAGGGTCATATCTCCTAGCACACAAATTAATTAGG
The DNA here is from genome assembly GCF_000226075.1 of Solanum tuberosum. NCBI lineage: Eukaryota > Viridiplantae > Streptophyta > Magnoliopsida > Solanales > Solanaceae > Solanum > Solanum tuberosum. The sequence goes on along the minus strand of NW_006239270.1, from coordinate 565,086 downwards.
TGGCAAATAATATATCCATGGAAAGCCCTTTGAGTTAGCTATCTAACGCACTTCGTTTCACCTCATTCGGAGTTCGGACGAAGAAGTTATGCCCATTTTCGTAAAGTCTGTCCGGAAGGAAATGCAAATTCCAGTA
>NW_006239270.1:552952-559811 GCF_000226075.1 Solanum tuberosum | reverse complement strand
AATAATTTGTGTGCTAGGAGATATGACCCTCCAAAGTAGACCCTCGAAAAAGGCTTCACTTGGAAATTTCGGATTTTGATACGGTTGCTCTAAAATTTGGGTTAGACCCATTTCCCACTCAATTTGACCCCCTAAGCAAGAATATGAAGTCGTATTTTTGAAAAACGAAACGGATTTTTTTATATATAGCTAAACAAGTTTCCGGTAACTTCCGAAGCACATTTTTAAGAACTTTTTGGGTCATTTCACAATGTTACCATATAGAGACCTTTGATAGTCCGTCATCATCACATATAAACATTACGAGAGAACATACTTTCAATCACAATATATACACATTGTATAATATACCATCATACTATTCTTGAACACCACGTACATAACCCTCATATTGCACACACATGTAGACACACCTTAAGACAATTCTTCCATTCACTATATAATGTCTTCAAGGCCATAATCAATGCACATTCAATAAGTAAACACCTCCACCATAACTGGATCAATCCAACCAAGAACAATTTCAATATAGAATGAAAGTAGGTTAACTTACCATTCTCCAAAGCCATACTCACCATTATCCGAATCCCAACAATTCTAACATCACAAGAGAATTTACCCATGACTTGCCTACAAAGCCATAATTCTCAACTCATCCATACACCATAAATCCACAAACAATAGATATAGATAACAATATAAATCAATAATAGAAATCAATGTAAACACAATTCCATCAATAAACAATCATAATTATCAAACCCAATTCATAAGCCAAATTTAGGAATTTAGGGAAATCATAGGTACATGCAATTTTTCAGCTAAAAACAGCATTTAAATTCATACTATAATCATAATAAATCGTTTGAAACCATTTAGTGGAAGAACCCATGAGTTTGAGGAAGAATTGGGGTTTTTCATAACTTTTCAAATCCATGAAAACCATTTTGAGATTTGGCTCTAGGGGGGAAACTAGCCCTATATAAAGAGACACCATACCTTAGTTGATGAATTCCCAAAGAAATTTGATGAAGAAAGCTTTGAATCCAAAGCCTAGTTTCCACTTCTTCTTCTTCCATGAGTTAAGACAGAAATATTGAGAGAGAAGAACTTTGGAGGTTTTGATTTGGGTAGTTGAGAATAATGAGTTAAAGGAAGGTGTTAAGACTTAAAACTATTTATATTTATCATATAAACCTTTTAAAATCAACCCCACACATTAAAACATTTAAAAGAAATTACCCAAAAGCCCCTAAATGAGGCAGCCCCGTCAGGGACCATGCCCACTTGGACGGGTCGTGAAGGACACCACGGCTAGTGCTGGTGCACGTGGTCCCTTGATCAGTGGGCCTCTCCACCATTTCAAGCCCTCAAGGACCCAAGGCATCTTAACAGAGGCTCCTACGATCCATGTTGCACACCACGAGTCGTGGTGGAGCTCGTGAAGATAAGGCAGCACCTAGGCAAAGTTTCCTTGCCTCCCTTGAGACCAAGTGATCTTCACGCCCAAGTATACGGACCGTCTAGGGCACCACTGTTCGTGGTGGTGCCCGTGGTCTTCGGGGCAGTGAGTAGCCAACTTGGGAAAGACTTGGCTTGTTTGCTAAGGCCTGCTCCTTTTTGGCTTGGCTCCTTGTCTAGCACGCTCAACCAACCTAGAGTAGGTCTCATAGCATGGAGTCTAACACGTGCCTTGACGTTGACTCCTTAAACTCCTTTCAAACAAGACTAGGGCAACTTTACGCCACTAAAACACATCAGCTCGAAAGACTAGTCTCTGAATGTCATGGTCGTCTCTTGACTTCGACCTCTAAACTCTTCAAACCAAACCTTAAAAGCCAAAACTCTTCTTTTTAACAAATTACCAACTTCCAAAACACATGAAAAGCTCTAGTTCCTCCTATTTCATTTTTTTAGGGTGTTACATTATCCCCACTTGGGAACATTCATCCTCCAATGACACTTAAAACACATAAAGGGGGTAATAACTCAATACTAGCAGCCCGCGATCATGCATACAACATTATAAATCATATTAAAACTTAGGAGGAACATCAACTCCACATGAAAAGGCATCAAAGCACAACAAGAAGGTAGGAACTACATCTACAAACTCATTATTCACATCAACATAACCATTCTCATTTCATTGGAGGAACTTCCTTCTCCAACCATCATCAGTAAGCACATTATGCAAATTTCTCATAAAGCACCGTTATGCAACAATTTCGCGAAAACCTTTTTAAGCATGCTCACAAGTCAACTCATGCAACATTTAACCAACTCATTATAGATGTAACACCCCGAAAATGCTAACAAGAGTCGCATGTCGATAAACCACTTTCTTAATTACTACAATATGTTTAATTCTCATTTTGGGAACTTGAAATAATGTTATATTTGCAACCTTGCTTAAAATAATTGTCATCGTAATTTAATGTATTGTATGGGGTTATTTGAGTAATATTTTAATTAGAAATATGTATAGCTTTAAAAGGAGGTGAAGGATCTATATAATATATATATATAGGTGTATATGTATGCATTTGGGTAGCACACAAGTATTTGGGCAGCCAACTTTTATGGACAGTTGTGTATATGATAAGCACCTCTTGTGTTACTATATTTTGACACCTCCTCTTAGGAAATTCGTCTCACCTAAAGTATAAATCCCTTAGAACATTATCTAACCGGTTGTTCTTCAAGATCACAATAGAAAATTTTGGTCCTTTTGGCTGGAAATCGAGTTACACTCTTCTCTTTGGTAAGTGCTCAAACCTGTTTTTGAGCTGGGTAGCGTTTAGTAGATTAAGCATATCTCGTTCTATAGAACTTTGCTTACTGTGAATAAATATGATTTTGAAAGATTGTTCGTATATGTACCACTCTTATGTTTATGTTAAACTCTAATTTGGTTGTTATCGATTCGAAATACGGGATGCATCAAAGGACAAGTTCTATCTAGATTCTGAAGTTTGAAATCCTGTCTGGATAACTGTTGGTGTTTTGAATATATCTATTGATCCAAAATACATTTTGCAGTGATTCTTGGTTATTTGCAACCTTAAGAGAGGTACCTACATCTTTCATGAAGAGTATACAGTCCAGTTTGGCCGTTTTCCATTTCAAATCTTAATTGCGACATGAGGCACTAGGATGACCAAAATTTACTGTTTTGGGAGAATAGTCGTATTTGTACTGGCTAGGCTTACTTGTGATGATAACCCTATTTTACGTTCTCATTATTGAGCTGCTAGAAAGTGAATAAGTTATTGAATTCATTTTTAAGTTGTATATTCTTGTATACAAGTTGAAGACTTTGATACGCTGCTTGGTCTACGGTTTGACTCGTGAGTTTTGTTGGACTATTTGTGTGCCAAAGAACTGAGGTTTTTGTATAAACTTATACTTGTTCTCTTTTTACCAGCTAGTATATCTGAAAGTTATCTTGGTACCTTGGTTACATCTTGTCACTTTGCATTGTCGTATTGGTATTCTTTAATACATTAAAGACGCTTGGGTAACTCGCCCACTCGTACGGATTGTCTGATCACTTGGCACTCTTGTTGGGACCTTGTCCTTCTTGTGGCTGTGACTTTGTCACTCTTGGCATGCCTCTTGGTTCGGATCATTTGCCGTTTTGACTCTGAATTTTTTGTTCGTCTTATAAATGGAAGTTGTCCATTTTAAGTACGAACTAGGAATCCATTTTTAATATGGTCCTTGGTTTCTTGATTATTGGGTTTGACCCTTCTTGATGTAGGGCATTGATCCTTCTGGTTACATGCTCGTGCTTGGTGTGATGACATGATGTATTTATTGGGTGAGCCTTGTTATTGAATCTCTTGAAAGGTTGTGCTATGAGAATTCTTGACATTTGGATCTTTAAATATCGAACTTGATACTTTTTATATATTGTTTATTTGATTGATTTATTATGTTCAATTATGATGCCCTTGACTTGAGAATGATAACTTGGTGAATTTGAGGGCTCCAAACCTATAGTTTTTACACCACTAAGTTGTATGCTTAACGATAGTTGTTTTTATTGTAGGGGATGTTCGCGATGATGCTTGAAGCTGGCCATTGAAGATGGAGATTTTGAAAGCCTTAAGGAAGATCACATTTGCATACAGGCATATATAGTTTTTATAAACCTTGGGACTTGTACATAATCGTTGTGCTATATATTTACATGAGATTTTGAGGGCTGATTTGGTCATGTCACCATTGGTTGTAATATAAGTATGGTTTTACAGTTTTATCTTTTTGGGGTGTGTAAACCCAGATCTTATAATATACTAATTTGCTATATGTCTTGAAAGTTGTGTGAAGCATGAGCCGGCTGATTACGGTACTCGGAAGCTTGTAATATTCTTGTTATTTCTCCCTCGAGTGTAAGATTAACTTATGCATGAAGATATGGTCGGTTAATTGCTTAAATGTTATATTTTTTATTTTTTTGGAGTTCGTTATGAATCTAATCCCTCTACTAGATTAAAATCAGTATGCCCTCATTAATTGGTTTTAAATGTCGCAAGTATTTAATTAGATTTCTTGTTTAAGTAGTGCTATTGTTTTGAAAGGATCGCTACAAGTGTTGGTATCAGAGCCTAGATTTGTGGTTCTAGGACTTCTATTGTGAATTACTAATATAGGTATTTGCTTTTGAAAAGGTTCGAATTAGATTATTTGTTCGCTTATATCGTTTATGATAATTGCATCGCATGTAGAGTGCATATGCATCTAGTACACATTCCTAATGCAATGTGATCTTCCCTTTTGAAGGAATTATGTTATGGCCACTTCTTCTGACCGACCTATGGAAGTTGCTCGTGAAGGTTCGGGTACCTCTGTTTCCCAACCTCATGCACTGGAAAGGGTTGGAGAACATATCTCAAATCAATATGTTCCCCACACTAGTGGTTCTGAAGTGGGAAACCATCAGGGTGTAAGAGTTGGTCCACATCCTCTCATGAGTAATGGTACTCAAACCATGAATCCTCATTTTGAACAAATGGCTGAATTCTTCCACCATATGGTTGAATCGATGCATGATCCCCACAGGATTAACTTTGAGAAAATGAGAAAAATGGGTGGAGTGGAGTTTGAAGGCACTGTTGATCCCACAGATGCTGAACAATGGCTTGATCGCATGGAGAGGGTATATGAGCAGTTGGAGTGTTCAGATGTTGCCAAATTTAAGTATGCTATTTCACTATTACAAAAAGATGCTTACGATTGGTGGGTAAGTGTTCTCAATGCCAAGGTAAAACTTTATGTTCTTACTTGGGATGATTTTCTCAAAGAATTTCGTATGAAGTATGTCCCACCTACTTATTATGATGGAAAGAAAAAGGTGTTTTTGAATCTAAGGCAACGAGGCATGTCTATTGTTGAATACGAACAGAAATTTCTAAGGCTCTCTCGCTATGCTGCTGGTATTATGAAAGAGGAAAAAGACAAGTGCAAGAAATTTGAAGACGGTTTAAATGATTCCATTAGGAAGAATGTGGCGATCCTGCAACATGAGAAATTTTGTAAGTTAGTGTCTGCTGCTTTTATCTGGGAACGACTTGATAAAGAAGACACTAGTAGAAATGAAAACAGATTCCAAAAGCCTAGACCAGATTTTGGGGGTCCATCCAAAAGGGGAAGGTTTGATAATTCTAAGGCTGGTAGTGATAACAGGCCACCTCAACAAAGGCAAAACATATCAGAATTTTCTACAGCTAGCACTCCAAATTATGGCCAAGGCAAGCCTCGGCAGTTCCTACTTCTCCACAATGTGGAAAGAATCATTATGGCACTTGCAGGAGAGCTTCGGGTGCATGTTTCAACTGTAGGAGCTTTGATCATAAAGTGAAAGATTGTCCTAATCCTAGTAATGCTCATTCCTTTAAAACTAAAGGCTCAGTTCATAAGCCTTCTGTTAATCTTCCTCAGACTAATAGAGGTGCAAGACCTAAAAACACCCAGACAGCAGGTACAAGTGGAGTTAATCAAGCTAGTGGGCAAAAGGATACTGCACGCGCTTATGCGATGAGATAGAAGGATGATCAAGATGGACAAGACATGGGTGTCGGTAAATTTCACTTATTTGGCTTATGTGTGTTTATATTGTTTGATCCTGGTTCTACAAATTCTTATATTTGTTCATCACTTGTTCTTCATGGAAATGTGAAATCTGTGAGACTTGATTATAATGTGCTAGTTGAAAGTCCTTTGGGTTATCAAGTTGTGTGTAATCGAGTTTACCAAGATTGTCCCTTTGTGATTCAAAACCTAGTCTTCCCTGCTGATTTGATTGAAATGCCCTTCAAGGATTTTGATATTATTATTGGGGTGGATTGGCTTTATAAATATCATGCAGTGGTAGATTGTAGGTCTAAGCATGTGCCTTTTAAACATCCTACATTTTCACACATCATTGTACAAGGTGAAATATCAGTGACATCTAGTATTATTTCTGCGGCCTTGGCAAGAAAGTTGATGCGTTAAGGTTGTGAGGCATACCTTGCGCACATAGTTGATACACAATTGAAGAGTCCTTGTATCAAAGACATACCTACTGTATGTGATTTTCCAGAAGTATTTCCAGAAAACATTCCGGGAATCCCTCCGGAAAGAGAGGTTGAATTTCCAACCGAGCTTATCCATGGATCTACCCCTATTTCTATCACTCCTTATAGAATGGCTCCAGCAGAATTAAAAGAATTAAAATCTCAACTACAAGAACTTCTTGAGAGAGGTTTTATTCGTCCTAGTGTTTCTCCTTGGGGAGCCCCTGTTTTATTCGTAAAGAAGAAAGATGGCACTCTTAGGCTTTGTATTGACTATAGACAATTGAACAGAATAA
>NW_006239270.1:521211-552808 GCF_000226075.1 Solanum tuberosum | reverse complement strand
GTTGTTTTTATAGATGATATTTTAATATTTTCCAGAAGTAATGAAGACCATAATAAACACCTCCGGATTATTTTGCAAATTTTGAGGGAGAAAGAGCTTTATTCTAAACTTTCCAAGTGTGAATTTTGGCTTGATGAAGTAGCTTTTCTAGGACATGTTGTATCAACTGAAGGTGTGAAGGTGGATCCTAGTAAAATACAAGCGGTTGTTGAATGGATTCCTCCCTAAAGTCTGACTTAGGTAAGAAGTTTCTTGGGCTTAGTAGGATAATACAGAAGATTTGTGAAAGGCTTTTCCATTATCGCCTATCCTTTGACTAAGCTCTTGCAGAAGGAAGTAAAGTTTATTTTGGATGACAAATGTCAAGAGAGCTTTGAAACTCTCAAATCCTTGTTGACTCAAGCGCCTATACTTACTCTACCAATTGAGGGGAAAGAGTACGTAGTATACAATGATGCTTCTCACAATGGTCTTAGATGCGTTTTGATGCAAGAAGGGAAGGTAATATATTATGCCTCTCGGAAATTAAAACCGCATGAATTGAATTATCTTACTCATGATCTTGAACTTGCTGCTATAGTGTTTGCTTTAAAAATATGGCGGCATTATTTGTATGGAGAGAAATGTCATATATTCACTGATCACAAGAGCTTAAAGTACTTGGGTACTCAAAAGGAGCTAAACCTTCGACAACGTAGATTGCTTGAACTCATCAAGGATTATGACTGTAGGATTGATTATCATCCAGGTAAAGCCAATGTGGTTGCAGATGCCTTAAGTCGGAAATCCTTCACAAGCATTTCTTTGAGTCCGTTTCCCTTGCTCCTTGAGTTAAGAGACTTGAATGTTTGTTTTACACTTGATTCAAATGGCTCATTTATTGCTAATTTGCAAGTAAAGCCAATATTACTTGAACAAGTGAAAGAAGCACAAAAGTTAGATGAGAAACTTGTAAAGTTGACCAGAGAAGTTCAAAGTGGGAAAAAAACTTGATTTTTACATTTACGGAGGATGGTGGCTTATTTTATCAAAACAGGTTATGCGTCCCTAATGATGACAAATTGAGGAGAGAAATATTGAATGAAGCACATAGTGCATCATATGCAATGCATCCTGGAGGTACAAAGATGTACCAGACCATCAAAGAAAATTATTAGTGGAATGGTATGCAGAGAGACATTGCGGAGTTCATCTCTAAATGTTTGGTTTGTCAACAAGTAAAGGCAGAACATCAAGTCCCAGTTGGTTAACTACAGCCCTTGTCGATGCCGGAATGGAAATGGGAGAGAATAACAATGGACTTTATTTCAGGACTTCCTCGCACTCAAAGGAACCATGATGCAATATGGGTGATTGTGGACAGGCTAACCAAGAGTGCTCACTTCTTAGCAATTAGGATGAAATACTCACTTGAGCGTTTAGCCAAATTCTACATTAATGAGATTGTAAGACTACATGGGATACTTGTATCTATTGTATCTGATCGAGACCCAAGGTTTACATCTAGATTTTCGGGCAGCTTGCAGGAAGTTTTGGGTTCTAAGTTGAAATTTAGGACTTCGATCCATCCTAAAACAGACAGCCAGTCGGAAAGAGTGATACAAATTTTGGAGGATATGCTTTGAGCTTGCATTATGGAGTTTGAGGGTAGTTGGGACAAACACTTGGCTTTGATTGAATTTGCCTACAATAACAGTTACCAATCGAGTATTGGAATGCCTCCCTATGAAGCCTTATACGGAAGAAAATGTTGGACCCCTCTTTGTTGGAGTGAAGTTGGTGAAAGAAAACTTGTTGGTCCTGAAATTGTGCAACAAACAGAGGACAAGGTAAAAATTATGAAAGATCGTCTAGAGATTTCTACGGATAGACAAAAGTCGTACGCTGATCTTAAAAGGCGTGACATTGAATATCAAGTTGGAGATAAAGTATTCTTAAAGGTATTTCCATGAAAAAAGATTATGAGATTTGGCCATAAAGGAAAGCTTAGTCCACGATTTATTGGACCTTATGAGATACTTGAAAAGGTTGGACCAGTTGCATATAAATTGGCTTTGCCACATGAGTTAGACAAGATCCACAATGTCTTCCATGTTTCTATGCTTAGAAGATATCGTTCTGATCCATCTCATGTTCTTCCAGTCGAATCTACTAAGGTTAATCCTGAATTGACGTTTATTGAAGAACCTATTCTAATTCAAGCTCGAGAAGTAACGCAACTTAGAAACAAGAGAATTCCCTTAGTAAAGGTACTTTGGAGGAACCATTCTGGAAAAGAAGTTACGTGGGAAAGAGAAGAAGACATGAGAACCCAGTATCCGCACTTGTTCCGGGACTAGTGTAAGGTAAATTTTGAGACGAAATTTCTTTAAGGGAAAGAGAGTTGTAACACCCCGAAAATCCTAACAAGAGTCACATGTCGATAAACCACTACTTAATTACTACAATATGTTTAATTCTCATTTTGGGAACTTGAAATAATGTTATATTTGCAACCTTGCTTAAAATAATTGTCATCGTAATTTAATTTATTGTATGGGGGTATTTCCATAATGTTTTAATTAGAAATATGTATAGCTTTAAAAGGAGGTGAAGGATATATATATATATATAGGTGTATATGTATGCATTTGGGCAGCACACAAGTATTTGGGCAGCCAACTTTTATGGACAGTTGTGTATATGATAAGCACCTCTTGTGTTACTATATTTTGACACCTCCTCTTAGGAAATTCGTCTCACCTGAAGTATAAGACCCATAGAACATTATCTAACCTGTTGTTCTTCAAGATCCCAAGAGAAAATCTTTGTCCTTTTGGCTGGATATCGAGTTACACTCTTCTCTTTGGTAAGTGGTAAAACCTGTTTTTGAGCTGGGTAGCGTTTAGTAGATTAAGCATATATCGTTCTGTATAACTTTGTTTACTGTGAATACATATGATTTTAAAAGATAATTCGTATATGTACAACTCTTATGTTTATGTTAAACTCTAATTTGGTTGTTCTGGATTCGAAATATGGGACGCATCATAGGACAAGTTCTGTCTAGATTCTGAAGTTTGAAATCCTGTAAGGACAACTGTTAGTGTTTTGAATATATCTTTTGATCCAAAATATATGTTGCGGTGATTCTTGGTTGTTTGCAACCTTAAGAGACGTACCTACATATTTCATGAAGATTATACAGTCCAGTTTGGCCGTTTGCCATTTCAAAGCTTAGTTGCTACATGCGGCACTAGGATAGCCAGAATTTACTGTTTTGGGAGCATAGTCATATTTGTATAGGCTAGGCTTACTTGTGATGATAACCCTATTTTACGTCATCATTATTGAGCTTCTAAGAATTAAAAAAGTTATTGAATTCATTTTTAAGGTTGTATATCCTTGTATACAAGTTGAAGACTTTGATACGCTGCTTGGTCTACGGTTTGACTCGTGGAGTTTTGTTGGACTGTTTGTGTGCTAAAGAACTGAGGTTTGTGTATAAACTTATACTTGTACTCTTTTTACCTGCTGGTATATCTGAAAGTTTTCTTGGTACCTTGGCTACATCTTGTCACTCTGCATTGTCGTATTCGTATTCTTTAATACATTAAAGACGCTTGTGTAACTCGCCCACCTGTACTGATTGTCTGATCACTTGGCACTCTTGTTGGGACTTTGTCCTTCTTGTGGCTGTGACTTCGTCACTCTTGGCATGCCTCTTGGTTCAGATCATTTGCCATCTTGACTCTGGATTTTTAGTTCGTCTTAAGAATGGAAGGTGTCCATTTTAACTACGAACTAGGAAGCCATTTTAAATATGGTTCTTGGTTATCTTGATTATTGTGTTTTGACCCTTCTTGATGTAGGGCATTGATCCTTCTTGATACATGCTCGTGCTTGGTGTGACGAGATGATGTATATATTAGGTGAGCCTTGTTATTGAATCTCTTGAAAAGTTGTGCTATGAGCATTCTTGACATTTAGATCTTTAAATATAGAACTTGATACTCTTTATATATTGTTTACTTGATTTATTTATTATATTCAATTATGCTGCCCTTGACTTGAGAATGATAACTTGGTGAATTTGAGGGCTCCAAACCTATAATTTTTTACACCACTAAGCTATATGCTTAGCGATAGTTGTTTCTATCGTAGGGGGATGTTCGCGATGATGCTTGAAGCTGGCCATTGAAGATGGAGATTTTGAAAGCCTTAAGGAAGATAACATTTGCATACAGGCATGTGTAGTTTGTATAAACCTTGGGTCTTGTACATGATCTTTGTACTGTATATTTACATGAGATTTTGTCATGTCGCCATAGGTTGTAATATAAGTATGGTTATACGTTTTTATCTTTTTGGGGTGTGCAAACCCAAGTCTTGTTAAACCTAGGTTGACCTTTCTCATTGGATCTAGCCTTCTTCAAATCTCTACCTAACCCCTTAAGCTTGGACTCCTCAATGGATTGAGAATACACCATGAGTCTAGAAATATCCATGTCATTATGTAGCATGGTCGTACGACACTCTTCCTTGACTAAGTCGGTTACACCCGTCACAAACCTACTCATCTACTATCTAGGGTTAGACACCAAAGATGGAGCGTATTTAGACAACAAGGTAAACTTCAAAGAATACTCCTCCACATTCATGTTGCCTTGCTTAAGATTTATGAACTCCTCAATCTTACACTCCCTATTCTCCCGGGGAAAGTACCTTCCTAAGAATGCGTCCTTAAACTCTTCCCATTATATAGGCCCCACTTCAATCGGCCTATTGGCTTTCCATTGTGTGAACCACACTTGGGCCACTTGCTTCAATTGGTTGAAAGCCAACTCCACCTGCTCCCTAGAAGAAACCCCTATAGCATTGACTATCTTATAGGTCTCATCCAAGAATTCTTGGGGATCTACTCCCACTCCAGAGCTAAGAAAGATAGGATGATTCATCCTAACAAAGTCTCTCAACCTTGAGGCCACGGTACTCTCATTAGCATTCACCCTAGGCCCCACATCTCGGTTAGCTTGAGCCGTCATGGATTGAGCTAGAGTTAGAAAAGCCGCCTTAATCTCTTCATTAGTCATGGACGGGGGACCCACCAGAACCTCATTCTCTTGATTTCCTATGGGGACTTGGTCACCTTGAAGACCTTGGGGAGGAACTCCCCCATCCACATTCTCCTCTTCCGCTCTCCTAGGATTAGCCCTTGTATTCATATCCTATAAACATAAGAGAAAGGATTAGAAAAAGGGACACTTATAGAACCACACTCTAAGGCACGACTTCAATAATATGAAAGAAGGGTAACTTCTATCGTCCTATAGCCTCTCGCTCATAGATGTGTCGTGACTCACACCGTTGAACAAGACTCTACTAGACGTGGCTTATGAGACTTTGAACCTAAAACCATTCCAAAAACCTTATGTTCTGATACCAAGTTTGTCACGATGCGAGAGCACCCCTAAGTCGCGACACGGCATTTTCGACCTCGAAGAGGTCTTATACAAGACCTTAGCATTCATTCATCACATAGGCAATAAAATAGTGCGGAATTAAAACCTTTTAAAACATACTCATAAGACTTGAAAGTCAACAACATTTTAAAGAAGTCTTTATACACAAGCGGAATACTAGTCTCATGTGGCCAACTTAGACCCAACTCACAAAGAAACATACTAGGGACACGGCCCTTTACAATAAAGAAAAATACTACAAGTCTATTACAATGTCTTAATAAAAGAAACTAGAACATAGAATCCATGCCCTCGACATATGAGGACATACCAAAAAGTCTTGAGAGAAACTCTAATCCAAGCTTCACTATGGAAAGCACCTCACTTGCCAACACGTACACTTGTAGTAAAACATGGAAAAGAATGGGGTTAGCACAATTAAGTACTAAGTATGATGACTATGCAAAAACATGCAATAAGGGACATTTATTTAAGGTATAAGCTTTTATGCCATATTTGATACATATCCATAAACCGCATGTATAAGAGACACATTACAAGTCAACATCCACATACAAGACAATATCCATATTATAAGCATGCTCAACTATTACCAATTTTCAACAAATATGCACATTTGTCAAATAGACCATTTCATCATCTTAGACCCTCCACCTAAAGATGCCCTAAGAACCACCTAAGTAAGACATGGAGGGGAATCCCATACTACCTCTTCATGCCACACCTAAGTGTTCCTCAAGGCTACTATAGATAAGGACCTTTCCCTGTCAACATAAACTAATAAGTCAACATTCATTGGTAGAGACATTTAAGGAGACATTCATTCATATAGGGGACTTCACATAATAGTCATTAAAGACTTAGAGAACTCACTTTAGTACCTTCAAGGCCTACTCGTGCCATGTGTAGATAGCATCCCATACTACTACCTACACGTTGTAGAACCTATCAAGTAACTAGAGTGCACATCCCACATGAAGGGAATAGGTATTAACCGACATAGACCATACTAGCTAGGCATGTAATCCGGTTTCATAAGACCCCACACCGTGGAAGGTGTTCTACTTGCCAAGGATAAAACTAATACACATCCCATGTAGGCACATGGTTTAGGGGATATCCAAAGACGTTCATTGTACTCTTGCCTCATACTCGGGAAGAGCTACCATCTTAACCATATCCACTCGGTGCTTAGCCTTAGTTCTCAGAGAGTAATTTCATTCACATATGAGTACTAGAGAGGGCGCCATAATTAGGCCTACTGACCCATAATACTCTACCAAGAAGGGCACCACAAGGATCTACCGATCAAGGTTCATAAAGGATAGCTCATTGACTTTCTTAGAGAGGGTTTCTACAATTCCAGCCCACCAACTCCAAGTCTATCATTTCACACAAGAAGGAGGCACCACCATAAGGTCTACCGCTTCAAGGTTTACATTCACTTAGGGGTCTAGACTCACAATGAAAGGACATCATACTTAGGTCTAACCGATTCAAGTCATATCCTAGAATACCTCATTAGTCATTTATAGAAGGGCACCAACTTTAGGTCTACCGATCCTAGACATTCATTCATTCATTTAAAGAGAGGTTACCAATCTAGGTCTACCAATTCAAGAGACAACGTTACTATATCGAGACCTTTCATAGTCCATCATCATCATATATAAACATTAAGAGAGAACATAATTTCAATCAAAATATATACACATTGTATAATATACTATCATACTATTCTTGAATACCACGTACATAACCCTCATATTGCACACACATGTAGACAGACCTTAAGACAATACTTCCATTCACTATATAATGCCTTCAAGGCCATAATTAATACACATTCAATAAGTAAACACCTCCACCATAAGTGGATCAATCCAAACAAGAACAATTTCAATATAGAATGGAAGTAGGTCAACTTACCATTCTCCAAAGCCATAATCACCATTATTTGATTCCCAACAATTCTAACATCAGAAGAGAATTTACCCATGACTTGCCTACAAGGCCATAATTCTCAACGCATCCACACACCAACAATCCACCAACAATAGATATAGACAACAATAGCAATCAATAATACAAATCAATGTAAACACAATTCCATCAATATACAATCATAATTATCAAACCCACTTCATAAGCCAAATTTAGGAATTTAGGGAGATCATGGGTCCATGAAGTTTTTCACCTAAAAACATCAACTAAAACCATAATATAATCATAATAAATCGTTTGAAACCATTTAGTGCTAGAACCCATGAGTTTAAGGAAGCATTGGGTTTTTCCTAACTTTTGAAATCCTTGAAAACCATTTTGTGATTTGGCTCTAGGGTGAAAACTATACCTAGATAAAGAGCCACCATACCTTAGTTGATGAATACCCAAAGAAATTTGATGAAGAAAGCTTTGAATCCAACTTCTTCTTCCTTGAGTTGAGAGAGAGATATTGAGAGAGAAGAACTTTGGAGGTTTTGATTTGGGTATTTGTGGATAATTAGTTAAAGGAATTTTTTAAGAGTTAAAACTATTTATATTTATCATATAAACCTTTTAAAATCAACCCCACACATTAAAACATTTAAAAGAAATTACCTAAAAGTCCCTAAATGAGGCATCCCCGTCAGGGACCACGCCCACTTGGACGGGTCGCGAACGGCACCACGGCTTGTGGTGTTGCCGTGGTCCCTTTGCCAGTGGGCCTCTCCACCATGTCAATCCCTCAAGGTCCCAAGGCATCTTCAAGGAGGCTCCCACGATACGTGAAGATGAGGCAGAACCTAGGCAAAGTTTCCTTGCCTCCCTTGAGACCAAGTGAACTTCATGCCCAAGTATACGGACCATCTAGGGCACCACTGGTCGTGGTGGTGCCCGTGGTCTTTGGGGCAGTGAGCAGCCAACTGGGGACAGACTTTGCTTTTTGGCTAAGGCTTACCCCCTTTTGGCTTGGCTCCTTGTCTAGCACCCTCAACCAGCCTAGAGTAGGTCTCATAGCATGGATTCAAACACGTGCCTTGATGTTGAATCCTTAAACCCATTTCAAATAAGACTAGGGCAACATTACACCACTAAAACACATCAGCTCAAAAGACTAGTCTCCGAACGTCATGGTCGTCCTTTAACATTCGACCTCAAAACTATTCATACCAAAACTTAAAAGCCAAAATTCTTCTTTTTAACAAATTACCAACTTCCAAAACCATTGAGAAGCTCTAGTTCCTCCTATTTCATTTTTTTAGGGTTGTTACAACCATCTAATATTATAGAGTAAAATTGGGCCTAGCCCACACATCATGTCCAAAAGGGTAATAAATGAAAGAAACTAAAATAATAACTCCGTCTTGGAAGCATGAGGACTCACCAAAGCTCAGGATTCAATCAAGCCACCAACTAGCCACAAAACTGACCACCTTGAATATCGAACCCTTCATTTGGGAAAAATGTAGGCAATATTATGCGTTAGTACAAAACAATGTACCAAGTATGATAGCCATGCATAAAACATTTAAAAATTTCTAAAGATGAACATTTCATTTCATGACATGTAATTAACCAAGTTAAACATCATATGAAAGAGTTATAAAACATAAGTCATAAATCATGGTCAGTGCAAGCTAAATTCTTCTTTAACATCTTTGAACTCACACTTGATACTCCTTGAGAAACCTTAGTTCATTATTACTTGTGGGGAATTAGCCTTAACCGGCATGAGACCATGTAAGATATAACATGGAATCTGGTGTCTACCCCACACCAAAAAGAGGTTGTTTTACTTGCCGAAGGTAGAACCGTGAACTTCTAGCTTAAGTGGATCCACTAGCTAATCAACCTATATGGGCACATAGTTATGTGATATGGAGATTTCTACTAGAAACTCGACCTCTACTACAAGGAGCTTCCACCTCATGATATTACTTTGGAAACCCGGCCTCTACTACAAGAGAGCTTCCATCTCACTATCAATATCCACTCGGTGCTAAGCATAAATTCCCGCATAATAGTAATTTATTACTTGACTTCATTACTCATGAAAGGGTGCCCTTAGCCTACCGATTCGAGCTAATTTCATTAAGAAAGCTCCTAGACTTTAATTTATTTAGGTGAGAAAGCCTTTCAACCTAAGAATCCTTTCTATGTGAGAAAACTTTTCATATCATGCTAGTATGTGTTTTAGTGAGAATATCCTTTCACAACACAACATCATCATAATTGTTGCTTTACTCTCAAAGCACCGTTAAAACATTTGCATAGATTTCATAAGCAATGCATAAGTCCATAATTTACCTCCTTAAGGTCAAAACCCACTGTCAATCATAAACTCTTAGAAAACATTGGTTAGATATGGATTTCATCATAAATATGTTTAAAACTAGTTATAGATGCTCAATTTCATAAAACTCTTGCCTGAATATAAAAATCCCTCAACATATAGTTCATAAGTTGAAAACATAAAGATCACATGGGTTCATAGGAGAATTCATCATAAAAGCCTTGCAATTCATCAATTCATCAATTCATGCATAGAAGATCATAATTAACTCATTTAAATCAATGTTAAAGAGAACCCATGATAATAGATGAAAACCCTAACTCAATTAGGGAATTCTACCTTTTGAAATAGAGAGATTTAGGATCTCCATGGATGAAAACTACCATAACTTGTGTCCAAAAGCTAGCCTTCAATGTAGGAATTGGAACCTTGGCTTTAACCTTAGTTGAATCCTTCTTCTTCTTCTTCTTCTTCTTCAAGTTTCTAGAGAGAGAATATTTTAGAGGAATTGGTTTTCATTTTGGAATTTTGAAGAATGAAATAAATGGGGTGAATTTGGGGGTTAAAAGACTTATATAGGGGTTCTAAATATAGGTAAAATGAAACAGTATAGGAATTAATTAATTAGGAAAACACCCTATTGACCTTGTAAATAACTGCCAACATGTCATCCACGAGACACCCATCGACGGACCATGATGGACTTATGGTCCGTCCTACACACTCGTGGGTGGTGGACTGGACTATGTTCTTGGGGCTTCGAACCACGAGCCATTTAATGGATCGTGGTCTTACCAACTTTCAAATAACGGACCACACCTACAGACCATGGGTGACCGGAGTGGTTTGGCTCCTAGAGCACCTGGAAAGATGCAATTTGCCCTCTTTCGGATACGAGGTGTTACAATAGTATTGTAACACCCCGAGCCTACACCATTGGTGCGACCGTCATTCAAGAACCATTGCTGGACCCAAGCGAACCCTTGGCCTGGCTTAACTCTTAGCCATAGACTTACTCATGAAATAAGATAAAACTTAAAAGAACAACTTTACTAAAAGGTGTCTAAACTAAACTTATAATGTTTTAGAAAAAAAAAAATTAACTAGCCAAAGTGGCAACTCAAGTCTCAACACAAAGAACTGAAAATGAAAAGACTCGTGAATTAGTGTCTATCTATCTATGAAGCCTCTACTAAGTGATATGGACGTCAGGAGAAGACCCATGATATCCTAATAAATTAAAATGATAAAGCAAAATAAAGGGATCCTCCGGAAGTAATGAGGCTCACCAACAACTCTAAAGCTTGACTGGATCAACGAAGTAATGGATGTTGATCCTGGTTACTTGTATTTGCATCATCAAAGATGCAGGCTAAATGGTGTCAGTACATGGAATGTACGAGCATGTGAGGGGAAACCTAAAGCAAGACATATGCTTAAACTAGAACTGAAAGAAACATTTACTTCGTCTCAATTCAACTCCTGGATATAAAGCATTAGTAAAGAATGCTTTATAAAGAAAGGCTTTTTAAATAGTAGATAACAACTTCATGTGTTTAAAAATACAATATACTCAGTCTGTATGAAAGAATACAAAATGAACTCAGTTTGTGTATGAAAATACAAAATACCTTCTATGGGAGATTCTCTAACCGACAACTATCACTATGAGCTATGTGATGATACATCGTCTAGACCACGCTACCAGAACTGTCCTATACTTTGTCGGAGTATAGAACCTACTACTAAGTGGATCCACTATTCTATGATAAAAGCATTAAGGAATCATCTAAACAGTATGACTCTTTCTACCCACGTTGGCTACATGGTTTATGGGGGCTGTGTAATGTACAAACTCTCCCCCATATTGGTGCTCAATATTACTCCCAAAACATACTAGCTCATAGTTTTTTTAAAAACATAACTCTTTTTATGGTTTCAGATTATTACTCAAAATTATTTCTCTTAAAAGAGATGGTACTCAGAATTGCTGATGAAAACTCTTTTGAAACTCATTATTTCCTCATTTCTTAAATGTAAAAACATTTTTCTTGGGAATACTTAGTTCATGAATATAATTTTAAATAAAAAGACTCAACTTTACTCTTCCTCAAACTCAATTGTCCTTACTCAAGGGTATACCCTAGGTGTAACACCACGTACTTGACCCCGAAGGGGTCTCATACAACCCTTAGCATATCTTAAACATAGGTAATAGATAAATACGAGAAAATTTAAAACTTATCTTTACAATTGAAGTCATTTTCATAAATCAAGCCCAAGTATTTCTATACTTTGTCTCAAACCATCTAATACAACTTTAGAATAGACTCTTGGGACACAGCCCATACAATAGTCCCAAAAACATGAAATCAAAGACATAAGGAAATGGTGGGTGTTGTCCTCGAAACTATGAGGACTCACCAAAATCTTCAACTCCTTAGCTTTTTAGAAACCTAGCTTCAAGATAGCACTCAAGTCTCCAAACCCTACATTTTATTAGAATGTAGGCAAAGTATGCATTAGTACAAAATGTACTAAATATGTTAGCTAGCATAATCATAAGAGAATAAGACACGGGTTAGTCAATATAAGACACAATCAAAAATCATATGAAATGGTTCATGAAACATAAACCATAAGCATAAGAGACAAAATCATAATCATAATAAGCAAAGTCTCCAACATAAGCATCATATAAGCATAATTTGACTCTTAGTCATCTATACCATAATAAAACCATTATCAAGTAACCTCAAAAGCATACATGTGCAAATCATGAATAGCATCCCATAATACCACACAAGCCAAGTATCCCTTTTTGGTCATCTTAATCATAGTCTATATGCATGGTTAAGTCTTAAGACTTTCTACCATAAGGGCACCATACTTCTAAGTAACCTCAAAGTACAATTTTGCAATGCATGAAAGGCAATCCATACTACCCTTCACACTAAGCATTAACCTTGAAGTCATCCTAGTCATATTCACCCTCATTTGGTATCACTATTGGCTCACTTCATGTAGACAAGTGAACTACCACCTTTAGTCAATCACATCTTGGAAGGCATCTATAGCAACAATCCATCAAGCATAACCCATGTAAGACAACATTCATTAGGTAACCTTTAGTCATAGATGTGCAATGCATGAGTAGCATCCGATACTACCAGTCATACTAAGTGGTTATTTAGGTCATCATACTTATGTTCCTTAATTAGAGACTTGCCCCTTTTGAAAACATGGAAACTCTCTAAGAGATACTATACTAGGTATATCTTAGTGCATCAAGTTTGAATTCTTCGAGATGCTACTTAAAGCGTAATCTAAGTTCATCAAGCTTGAACTCTTGGAGATGCTACTTAAACCATAATCTTTGTTCATTATTAGGTTGGACCCTATGAGATACTTTTTTTAGCATGTCTAGGTTCATTATTATCAA
Source organism: Solanum tuberosum (assembly GCF_000226075.1). NCBI lineage: Eukaryota > Viridiplantae > Streptophyta > Magnoliopsida > Solanales > Solanaceae > Solanum > Solanum tuberosum. The sequence goes on along the minus strand of NW_006239270.1, from coordinate 539,628 downwards.
GGACTCTATGAGGTACTACCTTTTTCATGACCCAAGTCTAGTCCCCGGATGTTACACGGCGTACTTTACCCCAAAGGCGTCTCGTACAAGCCTCTTAACATTCATAACCTTCGATATATAGAAATAGTGAGGAATTAAAAACTTATTTAAATACAAACTATCAAAAACATCATTTAAAATCTTTCATTATACAAGAAAAGGATGCATAAGCCTACCAATTCTAGATTCAACATTCACATTATAGAAACCCTTCACATTTCATCATTATCATCCATGAGTGTCAAATTGAGAAATAGCCTTTCAATAATTACACAAATACTTTCAAGACATGATCACCTTAACTTCACTGAATTCACATTCATATACTTAGTAAGTAAACTCCATCTTTCAAGTGGATCAATAGTCAAGCACATTCTACTTCAACATATAATTTTAGCCCATAACTTGCCTTCAAGGCCATGAATCTCAAATCATTAACACACCAAAAATTTACCATAATTAAGGCATATATAATGATACAATTCAATAACCCAAAGCAATTTAGACATATTCCAATCATAAGCTTTCATAATCAACAAACCCACTTCATAAAGGCACAATTTAGGAATTGAGGGAAATCATGGGTTCATAGAATATTTTCATCTTAAATCATCAATTAAACATCAATATAATCATTATATGACATTATTAACCATTTGAAATTGTGTGAAGAAAGAACCCATGAGATTGAGTAAAACCCTATGTTTTTCATGAACTTGAAAAGTTCTTTGAAATTGACTCTAGGGTGAAAGCTAACCCTAGATGAAGGATCACCATACCTTTAATAAGATTTCCCAAGAAATGCCTTAAATCAAAACCCTAGCTCCCCCTTCTTCTTCTTCTTCTTTGGGAATTTCTAGAGAGAGAATTTTTGAAAGGAAGAACTTCTTTTGTTTTGATTTGGGTTTTGTTAAAAAGTGACTTAATTGAAGGAGTTTCAAATCTTAAAAGGGTTAAAAAGTTGCTAGGAAAGGAATAGAATAATAAGGACTCAACTTTGGAAAAGAACTAAGGACCCTTAAAGTTGTAACTTAAAATTTGCCCTCCTTCACGACTTACCTCGCCCATTGGCCCCTCTTGGCTCGCCAAGAGCACTAGGTGACTCGCCAAGTGCATCCTTGTCTCTGCCAATTTTCCAGTGAGCTCCCAAAAGGGGCAGTCTACTAAGCGATCTAGAGGGGTCAATGGGCATCAGGCCAAGCAGGTTGGCGAGCTTGGAGTTAGCTCGCCCTTTGATCCAGTACTTAAGCTGAAAGGGCAGTCCACTAGGCGAGCACAAGAGCCCAAGGGCGGCTCGCCCAACCCCTTGGGCGATCAAACTGCCCCATCGCCAAAAGGTCCACCAAAGAACAATGTTTCTCTCACTCTAACTTCCTAGCTTAGGCCCTTGCTTTCACCCTAGGCTTCTTCCTTGCTCTATTAAAGTTCTAAAATAGTCTACACATCAACTTAAAGTCACACTACTCAAATGATGAGGCTCTAGCTTAACCTATCATTTTCCGAGTCGTTACAACCTTAAGCATGTCTATGTCCATTCATACTCTTGAACACTATGAGATATTTCACTAATCCTATCTTAGTTCCTCATTATTTAGAACCCTAGGATATACTACATGAAGTACATCTTAGTTCATCAAGCTTGAACTCTAGGAGATGCTACCTTAAGGGATAATTTTAGTTCACTAAGGTTGAACCCTAAGCGATGCTTCCACAAGCATAATCTTGGTTCACTTCATTTGATCTATAGGAGATGCTTCTTCAAGAACAATCTTACACCATTAAGTTTGATCTCTAGGAGATGCTTCTTCATGCACAATCTTAGACTATTAAGTTTGATCTCCAGGATATTCTTCTTCAACCACAATCTTGGACCATTAAGTTTGATCTCTAGGAGATGCTACATCATGCACAATCTTAGACCACTACTTGTGTTGGACTCTAGGATATGCTACATTATGCATAGTCTTAGCCTATGAGGTATGAACTCTAGGAGATATTACATTGAGCACAATCTTAGTTCATTACTAATCATATTTAATTGGGATATAGCCTTAACCGACATGAGAACATATGAGCTATCACATGATCTCTCATGGTGTTACCCACACAATCAAGGGTTGGTCCACTTGCCTAAGGTAGGACCGGTTTGTTTGCGTAGTCGGATCCACTAGCTAACTTTCCTACGGGGCACGTAGTTATGGGATATGGAGATTGCTACTAGAAACCAAAAACTCCACTAGGTGAGGCTTCCATCTCATGAGACACACTTTGGGAAATCCTAACTATTCTAGGTGAGAGATCCCATGTTGGGATCCCAAATTCAACTAGGTGGGAACCTCCATGAAAGCCCAAACTGAACTATGTGGGAACCTTCATCTCATTTCAATATCAACTCGGTGCTAGGCCTAAATCCTACAAGATAATCATTAAGTCTCTACTTTGACTCGAGTTTATGGAAAGGTGTTCTTGAAAACCAACCCATGCTAATACCTATTTTAGATCAAGTGTGAACAACTATCATCATTCATGACCTAGGTATAAAGGCTCTATAGCCTTAGGTTCAATTAGGTAGGAGAAGCCCTTCAATCATAGAACACTTACTATATGAGAACTATTTCATGTTTATAATTCTACATTAGACAAGGATATCATCATGTTCTAAGTGATTCTATTACTTTCTACCATCTATGATTCGTAAGGTGAATTCGGTAGGTAAAGATCTCTCATCACAATCTTATTCATTGGCCTTGTATTCACATATAGGTTTTAATCTCAAAGCCTTAGCATCTAAGATTAATCATATTAGCTTCACTCTAAAGCCCTAGTGATTACCATGCATGACTACAAGCATTATACTCAAGCTTTACTTCTTACTACCTTTATTCATACCTAGATTTCAAGGTATTCTAATCACATTCTTAATTACTAGGTGATTCTAGTCATAATTCGCCATAAAGGTTCAACTTTAACTTTACAATTCAAGATCCTTCATATTCAATAAAGTCTAGTTCAATTCATGATTATATGATCCAAACCTTGAACAATTACTACACATGACATTGATTTAAGAAGATCACCTATGAACCTTCAATTTCACATCTAATGGCATAAACCACAAATATCATATTCATCAATTTAGACTAGGGTTTACCATATAAATAACATAAATTCATCATAATATCATAATTAAATGCTAATACAATCATAATTATGTATTATCCACTAGATTGGAATCATACCTAAATCCTACCCACAATGTAAGAAAAACCCTAGCTAGAATTTGGTTTTTGAATTCACAATCGGGGGAAACCTAGGGAGCTCTATGGGTGGAAGAACCCATAGATGATTAAGCTAACATACCTTAATTAAAATCCCTAATCAAGCTATCATCAATGGATGAAAATATGCCCTCAACTCTTCTCTTCTTCTTCATCTTCTTCTACACTTCTAGGGAGCGAATTTTTGGAGAGAATTTGGGGTCTTAGATGAATGAGCTAAATGATTTAGTTTAGGGGTCTATTAGGCTTATATATGTTGTTAAATAACTAACTAACCTACCTCCCTTAACTCCAAATTAATTAATGACTTAACCCCCAAACCCCTAACTAAAAACTAAAATCTTGAAAATTGTCCTCACTCACGAAACCACCAACCACGGACCGTGGGTGGAGTCACGGAGCATGCTGCACCTCTGTAGGTGCTGATTCTGAGGCTTAAAATGCATGCATGTGCAGTCCTTTACCCACGACCCCAACCTACGGGGCGTGGGTCCACCTACGGCCAGTAGGTGACCAAGCGTAGGTTGCTGCAATTTTGGCAGTTTTAGGGCTGTTTTGAGGGTATTCCTCAAGGACCCCTTGGGTGGTCCTTGGGGGGTCGTACCTTGACGTTTAACCCCTAAACCCTTCAACCATGACTCGGCACAACATTAAACCACTTCAAAACTCAAGACAAACACAAACGTATACACCTTCGGCACTAGTTTCACTAGTTCATTTTTAGGTTCGTTACATTATCCCCCACTTAGAAACATTCATCCTCGAATGACACTTTAAACACATTAAGGGGTAACGACTAAAGACTAGCAGCCCACAATCATGCATACAACATCAATATAAATGCAAAAACGTAGGAGGAAACACCAACTCCAGATCAAAAAGGATCAATGCAAACAAGCAAGTACAATCTTACATCTACGAACTCATTATGCACCAAAACATCTCATTTCTCATTACATTGGAGGAACTTCCTTCTTCAAATCACATCATTCTCATTAAAACATCATTAAGCACATTATGCAATTTTCTCATAAAAGCACATTTAAGCATGCTCAACAAGTCAACTCATGAAATATTTAGGCAACTCATCATAGATGCATATTAACATGAGGAACATAATTTGAAAACTCATTTTTCTCATTCGGACAAGAATTCAACTAGAACATGCACAACAATAAGGAGACCATGGAAACTCAATAGCACACATGACTACAAAAGAGGAAACAAGCTACAAGGAACTCTTGGTCTCAAGCTTGAATAAGAAAAGAAGAAAAGAGATAAGGATATTCACACTCTCAACAACCTTACTATTTAACAGACTATCCCCCACTTAGGAGAAAACCCATCTAAGGCTATCTTGAAACAACATAAGGATCTCATCACCACAGAAAGGAACTATAACTTACTGGTACCTTCATCCGGATTAGCTCCTTTGTCCTTGTTAGCTTAAAGCACATAGAAACGATTCTTCCTTGGAGCATTAACATCTAGGCCATCATGAGAAGCTTGTTTATCTTCTCTTTCTTTGGCCATGAGTGTTGGGTAATCTCTCATCTTATGACCCTTCTTTCCACACCCAAAGTTGTAACACCACGTATTCTACGTGTACTAGTTCTATTTATATGACGCTTAAAAATTTCCTTGTGGTATAGTTATGGACTCGGTTTCTTATGCAACTAGTGACAATAGATTAGATTAAAAGTGAACTGTCCATAGATATTAATGTGACCCGATTAAGTTGAAGTCTATGGAAATATTTAAACTTGAGATCATAATTTGGTAGTTGAGTCTAAAGTTTAAAGTGACATAGTGTATATAAGTTTTAAGTTAAGTAAAAGGTATTAAGGTCTAGAAATGGAATAAAATATTGAGTTGCTTGCTTGACTTCACTAAGCAAGTAGATGACAATCACCTACTTTGACTTATTGACCAGCCCAAAGAACCAGTAGGTGCATCACCTACAAAGACTCTTTTGACCATGTTATTGGGCCAAGCACACTACACCTACTTGCATTAATCTGGCCCAAGTTGAATAAGTGAATAAGGGGAAAATGGACAGCCAAGGCCCAATCTTTCCAAGCCCACAAGAAATAATTTGAATGGAAAAGTAGGTGCATCACCTACTTAAATGTGTGTCCTAAATTAAAGACACATGTTTGGCTGCAAAAAAAGTACAAGAAAGGTGGCAAAAGACCCAATGTTCTTATGTCCAAAAAGGCCCAAGTGAAAAGTCCAAGTATGTGGGTCACCTACTTGAAAAATTATGGCCCAAAATGAGTGAGAAAGTCGGCCAAAGAAGGTCCCTTTAAAAGTGATTGATATCAACTTTTTCCAACCATTTTTACTCTACCAAAAATCTGATTTCTAGAGCTTTCTCTCTTCTATCTCTTTGCCTCATACAACAGCAATTAAATACCATTAGGGTTCTTGAATATTAGGGAGTTCAAGCTATTGGAAGGTATAATTTTAGACAAGTTAAGGAGGTCAACCTTTACCTTGAAGAATCCAAGTCTTAACAAGTGGTAGTCCCGTCAAGCAAGGTAACCTACTGCAATATTCTTCCTCTTGTGCTTGAGTTAATTAGGACACTTGGTATGTGTTAGTGAGTTGGAAATTGTTACTTTTACATGGTGTAATATTGGGAAGGATGTTCTGGTGATTAGTGTATGTTGGGACAGCCATAGAGGGGAGTCCTCTTTAAATTCAGTCATGAGCTTGTTTGAGCACCTTAAAAGTAATGTTAACACTTCAAGTGCTATTGATCAGAAACCAAGATTCATATTTCTTCTGTTACATTATTATGTTTAAGGATTATTTTATGTATGTTATGATAAGGGATGTGACTGGATGTGCGGGGAAGTTAAGGAGACAGTAAAGGACTTATATATTGCAGGGAGGTTTTGGGAGGACCTGATACAAAGGTTGTACAGTATAACCTTGCTGGGAAGAAAATGGGCTGATTTAGTCAGTCTGACAACAATGACCCAAATGGAATCATGTTGCCTACGGGTTTGAGGCAAACCTACCACGAAGTCCATATTGACCTCTTCCCACTTCTAAGTGGGGGCATCAATATCTTGAATTAGACCTCACGGACCTTGGTGCTCGGCTTTGACTTGTTGGCAATTAGAGCACCTAGACACAAAATTTGCTATATCTCTTTTCATTCCGTTCCACCAATAAATGTCACGTAAGCCACGATACATTTTGGTGGCTCCCGGATGGATGGAGTATCGGGATCCATGGGCCTCCTCTAGGATTGTCTCTCTTAGGCCATCCATATCCGGCACACATAACCTCCCTTGGTGCCTAAGCATCCCCTCTTATCCTTGAGAGAAAGTTTCTATTGCTTTGTTGAGAATCGACTCTTTTAGTTCAATCAAAATAGGGTAAAAATGTTGCTTAGACTTCACGTCAACAACAACCGATGACTCGGAATTATGACGGACCATGACACCTCCTTTTGGGGAATCTTCAAGTCGGGCTAACTCCATTTTCTCTTCTTCCACATGTGACACACTACCCATAGATACACGACTCAAAGCATCCGCAACCACATTCGGTTTTCCGGGGTGGTAAAGGACACTCAAATCATAATTTTTCAAGAGTTCCAACCACCTCATTTGTCGGAGATTTAATTCTTTTTGGCTAAAAACATATTGAAGACTCTTGTGGTCAGTAAACAAATCCATATGTACCCTATAGAGATAGTGTCTCCAAATCTTTAAAGTAAAGACTTCGGCCACTAGCTGAAGGTCATGAGTTGGATAATTCTTCTCGTTCACTTTGAGTTGTCTGGAGGCATAAGCTATAACCTTATCATGCTGCATGAGGACACAACCCAAACCCCCTTGGGAAGCGTCACAATATACTACATACCCTTCGGTGCCCTCCGGTAAGGTCAAAACCGGAGCGGAGGTGAGCTTATCTTTCAACAATTCGAAGCACTTGAAGTTGTTCGTAAGGCTGTTTTCGGAACATCAACTCCTCTCACCCTAAGTTGGTGATAACCCGACCTCAAATCAATTTTTGAAAAGTAACTCGCTCCTTGAAGTTGATCAAATAAGTCATCAATCCTAGGGAGTGGATACTTGTTCTTAATGATCACCTTATTTAATTGTCGGTAATCAATACACATACGAAGAGATCCATCCTTCTTCTTCACAAATAACACCGGTGCACCTCAAGGAGATATACTAGGTTTGATGAAACCCCTTATCCAACAAATCTTTGAGTTGAGCTTTTAATTCCTTAAAACTCCGTCGGGGCCATCCGGTAAGGAGGGATTGAAATGGGTTGTGTATCCGGCAATAGATCTATGCCGAAATCTATTTCTCGTTCGGGAGGAATCCCTGGTAAGTCATCGGGAAAGACTTTCGGAAAATCCTTCACTACGGGGACCGACTCCAAAGGAGGAATTTCAGACTCAAGATCCTTGACCCTCACAATATTATAGAGACAACCCTTAGAAATCAACTTACAAGCTTTTAGACATGAAATGATCCTCCCCCTAGGAATGGAATTTCCTCCCTTCCATTCTAAAATGTGTTCATTAGGAAATTGAAACTTCACAATTCGGGTCCTACAATCTATGGACGCAAAACAAGCATGAAGCCAATCCATCCCCCAATATAACATACAAAATCTAACATATCAAGTTCCACCAAATCAACCAAAGTGACTCTATTGGGAAATGATATGGGAAAACCCCTATAAACTCTTTTAGCAACCATGGAATCACCCACTGGGGTAAAAACCGGAAAGGGTTTATCTAAGACATCGGGAAGCATATCAAACTTTATAGCCACTAAAGGGGTTACAAAAGACAAATTGGCACTGGGATCTAACAATGCATAAACATTTATTGAAAATACTTACAACATACCGGTCACAACATCCGAAGAGCTCCCTTGATCACCTCGGGATTGGAAAGCATACAAGCGATTCTTCTTAGGAGCATCGGGATTTGGGCCACTTGCTTGTGCTTTAGCATTTTCCCTTCCTTGAGCCTTTAGCATAGGGCAGTCCCTCCTCATGTGGCCGCTCTTACCACAACCATAGCAATTACCCGTGCCAACTTGGCACTTGCCTTCATGTTTTCGACCACACTTTGTACAAATAAGCTTCTCAACATAAGGACCACCACCTTTTCTTTCTTGAGGCTTGGGGGTAGACACTTTACCTTTGTTGACCCTTGGAGTGTTAGGAGGACCTTGGTTGGAAAACCTCTTTTTGAACTTTCGCTTATCTCGGATTTCAAACCTAACCTTAGAAGAATTTCCATCATCGGTCGTTGACCTCTTCAATTCTCTACCAACTTGCTTAAGCTTTTGCTCCTCAATTTGCTCGGCATGAACCATAAGGCGAGAAATGTCCATTCTTGGGATTAGCTTAGCCGACCTACATTCATTCACCACAAGATCGGGTACACCCATAACAAATTTGTTCATTGTAGCTCTAGAGTCCAACACCAAAGTAGGAGCATGCTTGGACAATTGAGTAAACTTAAGGCCATAGTCCTTCAAACTCATACCCCCTTGATGAAGGTTGATGAATTCTTGCATTTTCCTCTCCCTTAGTTCCAAGGGGAAAACCAATCAAGAAAAGCCATCTTGAATGTAGTCCAACTTATCGGACCCTCTCTAATAGGTCTCCCATCCTTCCATTGTTCATACCACACCTGTGCCACATCTTTGAGTTGATAGGCGGCTAACTCCGCCTTTTCTTGGGAAGACACACCCATTACCTCTAGAACCTTAAACACTTCATCAATGAATCCTTGTGGATATTCTTCCACTTTGTATCCAAAGAAAGTAGGGGGATTCATCCTTGTGAAATCTATTATCCTAGAAGCGGTAGTGCTAGCATTGGGGTTCACTTGCACCCTAGCGTCCCCTAGCAACTTGAGTGGCCAACACTTGAGTCAAATTATGAATAGCTGACCTTATCTCAACATTAGACATAGCCCCTTCTTTAATAGGAACTTGAGGTTTTGAGGAGTTTGAGGGGAACCGCCTCATTCACATTCTCCTCACCGGCCCTCCTTGCATTGTTCCTTCTTGTGTTCATTGCCTAGAAGCACAAGTGAAGGATTAGAAGAAAAGGACTAAATAGAGTTAAGACTCTTGTGTTCATTGCCTATGACATAGCCCCTTCATAGCCTTCAAGGCTTCATTCAAAGACTCAACCCTAATTTCATAGAAATTATACATAACCTAGAGTAGAATCATCATACAAACATGAATTTCATAGCACTACATACAATTCATAGCCTTCAATTAATATCCAACACAAGCTAGGATTAGAATTAGGAATGAAGGAGAAACATGGGTCTCATGGGGAATTCTTTAAGAACCCATCAATACAACATAAATTCATCCATAATTGTTCATATAATATCAATCAAAGTCATTTTATAACATAAATATCACTTTAGAAAGAAGGCCCACGTTTTTGGATTGAAACCTAGAAATTTGGATATTTTGAAATTCATCTTGAAGGGGTCTCTTGGGGAAAGGAATCCCAAGAGTGATAATCAACCATACCTTAGTTGATTCCTTGAGAATCAATGGATAAACTCCAAGCAATTTGGGAAAGAATCTTGAAACCCTAGCTCCAATGTCTTCTTCTTTTTCTTTAGTTTTAGAGAGAGAGTTTAGAGAGAAGTAGGAGTGTTTTGATTTCAATTGGGTGTTGTGAATGATGGCCAATACTCATGAATTTAGACTTCAAAATCAATATATATTTAACCTCTAATATACCCAAAACACCCCTACTAAAATAGGACTTAAAAAGGAAAAGTCCAAAAACTGCTCATTTAAATGGTCCCCGTCAGGGAACACGGCCACCTTTCTTGGGTCATGAAAGTGCACCACAGGCCGTGGTGCTTCCCGTGGTGTTAGAGGAAGTAGCTCCCCTTTGGTGCACAAGCCATAACTTGGCCAAGGCAAGACCACGGAGCCTTCCACGATCCGTGGTGAGTACCACGGTCCGTGGTGATGGCCTTGGTCATGACTTGGCCTTGTGGAGGCAAGGCCTTCAAGCCTTGGTACCAAGTGATGTTCACGAGCCACCCCTCTCCCTCGTCAAGTGCACCACGGCCCGTAGTGGTTCCCGTGGTGCCTTGGGCAGTAGCTACCCTAACAACCCACAATTCCTTAAAAGCTAAGGGAGCTCCACGCCTACCTTCACAAGTCGTTAAGTGGACCACGACTTGTGGTCCCTCTCGTGAACGGTGAGGCAATGTCTAGGACACTTGGAAGACCCTCTCCCTTGGCCAAGGAAACTGCACAAAGCCTCCCACATTCCCGTGGTCATGAGCACGAGCCGTGGTGGTGGCCGTGGAGTTTGAGGAAGTACCTCCAAGTTTGGGGCAGCTTTGGCCTTAGGCCTTGGCTTGCCCCTTTTTTCTTGGCACTCCTCCCTTAGGCCTTAACGCATAGACCACCATAGCACTCCTAGATGGCCTTAACTCACTATGCTCAAAACTCTTTACTTCACATAGGTATAGGAGGAACTACCTTCTCCCATAAATCAATGAGCATCAACATATATTAAGCAATCAACAAGACATTTCGTTAACAAGACAACATCAAGCATGCTCATTTACAACTCTCATGAAGACAACATCACACAACAACTATGGGTGCAATTTCAATCATGAGAAACAAAATTCATGAAATCTCAACATAAACTTACGCACGAATTTTCACAAAAAGAAAATGCACATACAAGGAAATCATGTCATAATCATCAACACACACGATTTCAATTGTACTAAATTAAGAGAGACTACTAACCTCAATTATGGCTAGGAGTAGGCGGAAAAAGATGAGGGTAGCGGAACTTCATGTCGACCTCGGCCTCCCATGTTGCACCCTCAACTAGGTGGTTTCTCCATAGGACTTTTACGGAGGCAACCTCTTTATTCCTCAACTTCGTAACTTGACTATCTAAGATTTAGACTGGAACCTCTTCATAAGAAAGGTTCTCATCCACCCCTAAACCTTCTAGAAGGAGAATGGACAGTTGGTCACCTATACACTTCTTTAACATAGAAATATGGAACACCGGGTGGACCGAGGCCAATTCAATGAGCAATTTCAACTCATAAGCGACCTTTCCGACTGGCTTCAAGATCTCATAAGGCCCAACATATCGGGGGCTAAGCTTCCCCTTCTTACCAAACCTCATCACCCATTTCATGGGAGAGTTCTTCAAGTAGACCTAATCACCTACTTCAAATTCAAGATCCCTCTTCCTATTATCGGTATAACACTTTTGCTGACTATGAGCCGTTTTCAACCTATCCCTTATAAGTCAAACTTTTTCCGTAGCCTCATAGACTACCTCGGGACCAAGAAGAGCAAATTCACCTACCTCAAACCACCCAACCGGAGATCGACACCTTCTACCATAAAGTTCTTCAAAGGGTGCCATAGCAATACTCGAGTAGTAGCTATTGTTGTAGGAAAATTCTATCAAAGGTAGGTGGTCATCCCAATTACCTTTGAAGTCAATGACACACGCTCTCAACATGTCCTCTAGGGTTTGTATGGTGCGTTCCACTTGACCATCCGTTTGAGGGTGAAATATAGTACTAAGCTTCCCTTGAGTACCAAGCCCACTTTGGAAACACCTCCAAAAATATGAAGTAAATTGGGCACCTCTATCCGAAATAATCGACAATGTGGCCCCATGAAACTTCACAATCTCTTTAATGTACAACTTAGCATAATCTTCCGCCAAATAAGAAACTTTGCTGGGAAGAAAATGGGCTGCTTTAGTCAGTCTGTCAACAATGACCTAAATGGAATTATTTTGCCTGCGGGTTCAAGGAAAACCTACCACGAAGTCCATATTGACCTCTTCCCACTTCTAAGTGGGGGTATCAATATCTTGAGTTATACCTCCCGGACCTTGGTGCTCGGCTTTGACTTGTTGGAAATTAGAGCACCTAGCCACAAAATTTGCTATGTCTCTTTTCATTCCGTTCCACAATTAAATGTCACGTAAGTCACGATACATTTGGTGGCTCCTGGATGGATGGAGTATCGGGATCCATGGGCCTCCTCTAAGATTGTCTCTCTTAGGCCATCCACATCCGGCACACTTAACCTCCATTGGTGCGTAAGCAACCCATCTTATCCTTGAGAGAAAGTTTCTACTGATTTGTTGAGAATCGACTCTTTTAGTTCTATCAAAATAGGGTCAAGATGTAGCTTAGAGTTCACGTCAACAACAACCGATGACTCGGAATTATGACGGACCATGACACCTCCTTTTGGGGAATCTTCAAGTCGGACACCCAACTGGCCAAGCCTATGTAAATCACAGGCTAACTCCATTTTCTCTTCTTCTACATGTGACACAGTACCTATAGATACACGACTCAAAGCATCCGCAACCACATTCTCTTTTCCGGGGTGGTAAAGGACACTCATATCATAATCTTTCAAGAGTTCCAACCACCTCCTTTGTTGGAGATTTAATTCTTTTTGGCTAAAAACATATTGAAGACTCTTGTGGTTGGTAAACACATCTACATATACCCCATAGAGATAGTGTCTCCAAATCTTTAAAGCAAAGACTACGGCCACTAGCTCAAGGTCATGAGTTGGATAATTCTTCTAATGCACCTTGAGTTGTCTCGAGGAATAAGCTATAACCTTACCAGGCTGCATGAGGACACAACCCAAACCCACTCGGGAAGCATCACAATATACTACAAACCCTTCGGTGCCCTCCGGTAAGGTCAAAACCGGAGCGGAGGTGAGCTTATGTTTCAACAATTGGAAGCTCTTTTCACAAGGTTCCGACCATTCGAATTTGGACTTCTTTTGAGTTAAGGCCGTTAATGGAGATGCAATAGATGAAAATCCCTCAACAAACCTCCGGTAGTTACCTGCCAAACCCAAAAAGCTTCGGATGTGGGAAGGACTCAAAGGTCTAGGCCAACTTTTGACCGCATCGGTTTTCTTTGGATCAAGTGCTATACCCTCACTAGAAACAATGTGACCAAGGTAAGCAACCGATCTTAGCCAAAACTCGCACTTGCTAAACTTAGCATAGAGTTGGTGATCTTTGAGGAATTGCGATACTATCCTCAAATGATTCATGTGATCATCCTCACCTTTAGAAAATATCAAGATGCCATCAACAATGAAAATAACAAATGAGTCTAGATAATTTCTAAACACGCATTTCATAAGGTCGATGAAAGCCGTCTGGGAATTTGTAAGACCAAAAGACATCACTAAGAACTCAAAATGACCATATCTTGTTCGGCATTCATACTTAAATTACCAACCAGTTCATAACCAATACATAATACAAGGTAATTCATGAAGTAATAACATAATCAACATCAATATAAACAATTGACATATCCCCTTCATAGCCTTCAACGGTTCATTCAAAGACTCAACCCTAATTTCATAGAAATTATACATAACATAGGGTAGAATCATCATACAAACATAAATTTCATAGCATCACATTCAATTCATAGCATTCAATTAATATCCAACACAAGCTAGGGTTAGAATTAGGAAAAAGGAGAAACATGGGTCTCATGGGGAATTCTTTAAGAACCCATAAATACAACATAAATTCATCCATAATTGTTCATATAACATCAATCAAAGTCAGTTTAACACATAAATTTCACTTTAGAAAGAAGGCCCATGTTTTTGGATTGAAACATAGAAATTTGGAGATTTTGAAATTCATCTTGAAAGGGCCTCTTGGGGAAAGGAATCCCAAGAGTGATAAGCAACCATACCTTAGTTTGATTCCTTGAGAATCAATGGAGAAACTCCAAGAAATTTGGGAAAGAACCCTGAAACCCTAGCTCCAATAACTTCTTCTTCTTCTTTAGTTTTAGAGAGAGAGTTTAGACAGAAGAAGAAGAGTTTTGATTTCAATTGGGTGTTGTGAATAATGACCAATACTCATGAATTTAGACTTAAAACTCAATATATATTTAACGTCTAATATACCCAAAACACCCCTACTTAATTAGGACTTAAAAAGGAAAAGTCCAAAAACTCCTCATTTACATGGTCCCCGTCAGGGACCACGGCCACCCTTCTTGTGTCGTGCAAGTGCATCACCGGCCTTGGTGCTGCCAGTGGTGTTGGAGGCAGTAGCTCCCCTTTCGTGCACAATCCAGCACTTGGCCAAGGCAGGACCACAGAGCCTTCCACGATCCGTGGTGAGTACCACGGTCTGTGGTGATGGCCTTGGTCATGACTTGGCCTTGTGGAGGCAAGGCCTTCAAGCCTTGGTGCCAAGTGATGTTCACGAGCCACCCCTCTCCCCCGTCAAGTGCACCACGGCCCGTAGTGGTGCCCGTGGTGCCTTGGGCAGTAGCTACCCTAACAACCCCCAATTCCCTAAAAGCTAAGGGAGCTCCACGCCCACCTTCACTAGTCGTGAAGTGGACCACGACTCGTGGTCCCTCTCGTGAAGGGTGAGGTAGTGTCTAGGACACTTGGAGGTCCCTCTCCCTTGACCAAGGAAACTCCACGAAGCCTCCCACTTTCCCGTGGTCATGACCACGAGCCGTGGTGGTGGCCGTGGAATTTGAGGCAGTAGCTCCATGTTTGGGGTAGCCTTGGCCTTAGGCATTGGCTTGCCCCTTTATAGACCTCCATAGCACTCCTAGATGGTCTACTAACTTAGGGGACTTCATTTTATACCTCATTGACACTACGTTAGGCTCTAACTTAAGTTATAAAATTATCGTGGTGTTACAATATCCCCCCTTAGGAACATTCGTACCCGAATGTCACTTGTACTTCTTTCTAGGGAGAAAATGACAAAAACTAGCAGCACAATAACCAGTCACATCAACAACATCATATCATTATATCATATAGGAATTTAATCCACAACTTCACTTTGCTCAAAACTCTTTACTTCACATAGGTGTAGGAGGAACTACCTTCTCCATAATCAATGAGCATCAACATATATTAAGCAATCAACAAGACATTTCGTTAACAAGACAACATCAAGCATGCTCATTACAATTCTCATGAAGACAACATCACATAACAACTATAGGTGCAATTTCAATCATGAGAAACAAAATTCATGAAAACTCAGCATAAAACTTAAGCATGAATTTTCACAAAAAAAAAAACACATACAAGGAAATCCTGTCATAATCATCAACACACATGATTTTCAATTTGTACTAAATTAGGAGAAACTACTAAACACAACTATGGCTAGGAGTAGGAGGAAAAAGATGAGTGTAGCGGAACTTCATGTCGACCTCGGCCTCCCATGTTGCACCCTTAACTAGGTGGTTTCTACATAGGACTTTTACGGAGGCAACCTCTTTATTCCTCAACTTCTTGACTTGACTATCTAAGATTTCGACCAGAACCTCTTCATAATAAAGGTTCTCATCCACCCCTAAACCTTCTAGAGGAAGAATGGACACCGGGTCACCTATACACTTCTTTAACATAGAAATATGGAACACCGGGTGGACCGGGGCCAATTCAATGGGGAATTTCAACTCATAAGAGACCTTTCTGACACGCTTCAAGATCTCGTAAGTCCCAACATATCGGGGGATAAGCTTCCCCTTCTTACTAAACCTCATCACCCCTTTCATGGGTGAGATCTTCAAGTAGACCCAATCACCTACTTCGAATTCAAGATCGCTCTTCCTATTATCGGCATAAGACTTTTGCCGAATATAAGCCATTTTCAACCCATCCCTTATAGGTCGAACTTTTTCCGTAGCTTCATAGACTACCTCGGGACCAAGAAGAGCAAATTCACTTACCTCAAACCACCCAACCGGAGATCGATACCTTCCACCATAAAGTGTTTCAAAGGGTGCCATAGCAATACTCAAGTGGTAGCTATTGTTGTAGAAAAATTCTATCAAAGGTAGGTGGTCATCCCAATTACCTTTGAAATCAGTGACACACGCTCTCAACATGTCCTCTAGTGTTTGGATGGTGCGTTCCACTTGAGCATCCGTTTGAGGGTGAAATGCGGTACTAAGCTTCACTTGAGTACCAAGCCCACTTTGGAAAGACCTCCAAAAATGTGAAATAAATTGGGCACCTCTATCCGAAATAATCAACAATGGGGCCCATGCAACTTTACAATCTCCTTATTGTATAACTTAGCATATTCTTCTGCTGAATAAGAAACCTTGACGGGAAGAAAATGGGTTGATTTAGTCAGTCTGTCAACAATGACCCAAATGGAGTCATGTTGCCTACGAGTTCGAGGTAAACATATCAGAAGTCCATATTGACCTCTTCCCACTTCTAAGTGGGGGTATCAATATCTTGAGCTAGACCTCCCGGACCTTGGTGCTCGGCTTTGACTTGTAGACAATTAGAGCACCTAGCCACAAAATTTGCTATGTCTCTTTTCATTCCGTTCCACCATTAAATATCACGTAAGTCACGATACATTTTGGTGGCTCCCGGATGGATGGAGTATTGGGATCCATGGGCCTCCTCTAAGATTGTCTCTCTTAGGCCATCCACATCTGGCACACATAACCTCCCTTGGTGCCTAAGTACCCCATCTTATCCTTGAGAGAAACTTTCTATTGCTTTGTTAAGAATCGACTATTTTAGTTCCATCAAAATAAGGTCAAAATGTTGCTTAGACTTCACTTCAACAATAACCGATATCTCGGAATTATGACAGACCATGAAATCTCGTTTTGCGAAATCTTCAAGTCGGACACCAAATTGGCCAAGCCTATGTACATCACGGGCTAACTCCCTTTTCTCTTCTTCCACATGTGACACACTACCCATAGATACACGACTCAAAGCATCCGCAACCACATTCGGTTTTCCGGGGTGGTAAAGGACACTCATATCATAACTTTCGAGAGTTCCAACCACCTCCTTTGTCGGAGATTTAATTCTTTTTGGCTAAAAATATATTGAGGACTCTTTTGGTCGGTAAACACATCCATATGTACCCCATAGAGATAGTGTCTCCAAATCTTTAAAGTAAAGAACTACAGCCACTAGCTCAAGGTCATGAGTTGGATAATTCTTCTCATGCACCTTGAGTTGTCTCAAGGCATAAGCTATAACCTTACCATGCTGCACGAGGACACAACCCAAACCCACTCGAGAAGCGTCACAATATACTACAAACCCTTCGGTGCCCTCCGGTAAGGTCAAAACCGGAGCAGAGGTGAGCTTATCTTTCAACAATTGGAAGATCTTTTCACAAGGTTCCGACCATTCAAACTTGGAATTATTTTGAGTTAAGATCCTTAATAGAGATGCAATAGATTAAAATCCCTCAACAAACCTCCGGTAGTAACCGGCCAAACCCAAAATGCTTCGGATGCCGGAAGGACTCAAAAGTCTAGGCCAACTTTTGACCGCATCGGTTTTCTTTGGATCAACTTCTACCCCATCACAAGAAACAATGTGAACAAGGAAAGCAACCGATCTTAGCCAAAACTCGCACTTGCTAAACTTAGCATAGAGTTGGTGATCTTTGAGGACTTGCAATACTATCCTCAAATGATTCATGTGATCATCCTCACCTTTAGAAAATATCAACATGTCATCAATAAAGACAATAACAAATGACTCTAGATAATTTCTAAACACGCGATTCATGAGGTCCATGAAAGCCGTCGGGGCATTTGTAAGACCAAAGGACATCACTAAGAACTCAAAATGATCATATCTTGTTCGGAAGGCTATTTTCGGAACATCAACACCTCTCACCCTAAGTTGGTGATAACCCGACCTCAAATCAATTTTTGAAAAGTAACTCACTCCTTGAATTTGATCAAATAAGTCATCAATCCTAGGGAGTGGATACTTGTTCTTAATGGTCAACTTATTTAATTGTCGGTAATCAATACACATACGAAGACATCTGTCCTTCTTATTCACAAATAACACCGGTGCACCTCAAGGAGATATACTAGGTTGGATGGAACCCTTATCCAACAAATCTTTGAGTTGAGCTATTAGTTCTTTCAACTCCGCCGGGGCCATCCGGTAAGGAGGGATTGAAATAGGTTGTATATCCGACAATAAATCTATGCCGAAATTTATTTCCCGTTCGGGAGGAATCC
>NW_006239270.1:515686-520320 GCF_000226075.1 Solanum tuberosum | reverse complement strand
CGTTCGGGAGGAATCTCGGGTAAGTCATCGGGAAAGACTTCCGGAAAATCCTTCACTACGGGGACCGACTCCAATGTAGGAATCTCAGACTCAAGAACCTTGACCCTCACAATATGATAGAGACAACCCGTAGAAATCAACCTACAAGCTTTTATACATGAAATGATTCTTTCCCTAGGAACGGAATTTTCTCACTTCCATTCTAAAATGGGTTCATTAGGAAATTGAAACTTCACAGTTCGGGTCCTACAATCAATGGACGCAAGACAAGCATGAAGCCAATCCATCCCCAATATAACATCAAAATCTAACATATCAAGTTCCACCAAATCAACCAAAGTGACTCTATTGGGAAATGATATGGGACAACCCCTATAAACTCTTTTAGCAACCATGGAATCACCCACTGGGGTAGAAACTGAAAGGGGTTTATCTGAGACATCGGGAAGCATATCAAACTTTATAGCCACTAAAGGGGTTACAAAAGACAAATTGGCACTAGGATCTAACAATGCATAAACATTTATTGAAAATACTTGCAACATACTGGTCACAACATCCGGAGAGCTCTCTTGATCACCTCGGGATTGGAGAGCATAGAAGCGATTCTTCGTAGGAGCATCGGGATTTGGGCCACTTGCTTGTGCTTGAGCATTTTCCCTTCCTTGAGCCTTTAGCATAGGGTAGTCCCTCCTCATGTGGCCGCTCTTACCACAACCATAGCAATTACCCGTGCCAACTAGGCACTTGCCTTCATGTTTTCGACCACACTTTGTACAAATAAGCTTCTCAACATAAGGACCACCACCTTTTTGCTTCTTGAGGCTTGGGGGTAGACACTTTACCTTTAGTTGACCCTTAGAGTGTTAGGAGGACCTTGGTTGGAAAACCTCTTTTTGAACTTTGGCTTATCTTGGATTTCAAACCAAACATTAGAAGAATTTCCATCATCGGCCCTTGACCTCTTCAATTCTCTACCAACTTGCTTAAGCTTTTGCTCGTCAATTTGCTCGGCATGAACCATAAGGCGAGAAATGTCCATGCTTGGGATTAGCTTAGCCGACCTACATTCGTTTACCACAAGATCAGATACACCCATAACAAATTTGTTCATTGTAGATCTAGAGTCCGACACCAAAGTAAGAGCATTCTTGGATAATTGAGTAAACTTGAGACCATTCTACTTCACACTCATACCGCCCTTGACGGAGGTTGATGAATTCTTGAATTTTCCTCTCCCTTAGTTCCAAAGGGAAAAACCTATCAAGAAAAGCCATCTTGAATGTAGCCCAACTTATCGAACCCTCTCTAATAGGTCTCCCCTCCTTCCATTCTCTATACCACACTTGTGCCACATCTTTGAGTTGATATGCGGCTAACTCCGGCTTTTCTTGGGAAGACGCACCCATTGCCTCTAAAACCTTAAACACTTCATCTATGAATCCTTGTGGATCTTCTTCCACTTTAAATCCAAAGAAAGTAGGGAGATTCATCCTTGTGAAATCGCTTATCCTAGAAGCGGTAGTCCTAGCATTGGGGTTCACTTGCACCCTACCATCCCTAGCAACTTGAGTGGCCAACACTTGAATCAAATTATGAATAGCCGACCATATCTCAACATTAGACATAACCCCTTCTTCAATAAGAACTTGAGGGTTTTGAGGAGCTGGAGAGGGAACCGCCTCATTCACATTCTCCTCACTGGCCCTCCTTGCATTGTTCCTTCTTGTGTTCATTGCCTATAAGCATAAGAGAAGGATTAGAAGAAAAGGACTAAATAGAGTTAATACTCTAAGGCACGACTATGGAATAACAAAAAAAGTGAAAGTTCCTAAACATCTCGTAGCTTCTCATTCATAAGTGTGGTGCGCTTCACACCCATGAACAACACTCTACTTGACGTGGTATCTTGTGACATGAATCCTACATTATTCTCAACCTTATGCTCTGATACCAAGTTTGTAACGACTCGAGAGCACCCCCTAGTCGTTACCGGCGTATTCGATCTCAAAGAGGTCTTATACAACCCTTTGCATTCATCATCGCATGTATCATAGAATAAATTCATGGAAAATTTAAAACATTTACTTTGGAAGTTCAACTTCACTTCATGTATGAAAAATAGAATCTAACTTTGTCACAATGCACCATCTAGAAAGAGAAGTATCGAAAATGGGACTTAGCCCTTACATCAATAAGAAATCTTGAAATAGGAAAGTACAACAATGTCTTTCAACATAAGCAAAGAACTAAACATAGAAGCTAGATCACAGGGTTTTGTCCTCGGACTTGAGGAGTCACCAACTTGGGGAAGCAACTCCAAGTGTCTTGAGAAGTAAGCTTGAATCTTCAACGGCCCGAACCTAAATGTTTGGGGAAAAAGGAGAAAATATGGGTTAGTACAACACACGTACTAAGTATGGCTACTATGTATAAAAACCATTGAAACATGCATAAAAGGACATTTAGCCAAAACATGCTTTTTACCAAGTAAATCCAATATGCACACAAAGTAAGAATCATAGTACAACTAGCTTAATATCATCCCAACATGTAGACAAACCAAGCAATACTAGTGCAATGCAAAGATAGAATCCCATACATATTCAAAGCCAGTATCACATTAAGCAGCCTACTTCAAGCATACATTCATAAGATCATACGTAACATAGCTTCAACATACGTAACTCATAATCATCATAATCATAAGAGAACACTACTACAACCATCTCTTAGGATCCCACAAGTGCAATGTGCAAGAGATGTCCCATACCCTCCCTTACACTATGTAGAAACCCTTAAGAAATCCCTAGTAAGAGTTCACACCTTTCATACCTTCATTTACTTTTACATTAAGGAAATATTGCAATAACCGACATAGACCATGAGAGCAACATGGAATCCGGTGTTCTACTCCCACACATAAAATAGAGGGTTAATACTTGCCTAATGTGTAACCATTCGTACATAGCTATCTAGATGGATCCACTAAGCTAAAGTCCTATGTGGGCACATAATTAAGGGTCAAGGAGATTGCTTCTAGAAACTCTAACTTACTAAACGTGGGATTTCCATCTCATGAGACAACACATATCGTAGGTAATCCGGACTCGCTAAACATGAGGAAACCCATGTGGGAAGCCAAACTTACTAAACGTGAGACCCCCATCTCATTTACATGCCCTTTTGGTGCTACGCATGTAATTCCCTTTTGTAATCATCTTTAGTCATCACATAAGTTCACATTAGCCTTTACTAGACTCTTATGTATACATCTTACCATAATAGCTCATATGTGTTCATAAGTGAGTAACAATCCTTTTACTTTAGGAAAACTTAGCAAGTGAGTAAACCTTTCACTTTACATTACACTATAATCATGAGAACTACCTTTCGATCATATAAAAATCATACCATAACATACATACATACTTCATAGCTAATTCAACTATAGAGGGTTAAGGATGAGGAAACTAGGTCATCAACACCACAACAACACATTAGGTATAGCATCATTATAATCTAAGTAATTCACCTTTCATACTTGAGTTCAAAGAAGAACCAACCTTCATACCTTCTCTCCTTTCATGGGGCATTCATACTTAAATTACCAACCAGTTCATAACCAATACATAATACAAGGTAATTCATGAAGTAATAACATAATCAACATCAATATAAACAATTGACATATCCCCTACATAGCCTTCAAGGCATCATTCAAAGACTCAATCCTAATTTCATAGAAATTATACATAACCTAGGGTAGAATCACCATACAAACATGAATTTCATAGAATCACATTCATTTCATAGCCTTCAATTAATATCCAACACAAGCTAGGGTTAGAATTATGAAAGAAGGAGAAACATGGGTCTCATGGGGAATTCTTTAAGAACCCATCAATACAACATAAATTCATCCATAATTGTTCATATAACATCAATCAAAGTCAGTTTACAACATAAATTTCACTTTAGAAAGAAGGCCCACGTTTTTGGATTGAAACCTAGAAATTTGGAGATTTTGAAATTCATCTTGAAGGGGCCTCTTGGGGAAAGGAATCCCAAGAGTGATAAGAAACCATACCTTAGTTGATTCCTTGAGAATCAATGGAGAAACTCCAAGCAATTTGTGAAAAAACCTTGACACCCTAACTCCAATGTCTTCTTTTACTTCTTTAGTTTTAGAGAGAGAGTTTAGAGAGAAGTAGGAGAGTTTTGATTTCAATTGGGTGTTGTGAATAATGACCAATACTCATGAATTTAGACTTAAAACTCAATATATAATTAACCTCTAATATACCCAAAACACCCCTACTTAAATAGGACTTAAAAAGGAAAAGTCCAAAAACTCCTCATTTAAATAGTCCCCGTCAGGGACCACGGCCACCCTTCTTGGGTCATGAAAGTGCACCACGGGCCTTGGTGCTGCCACTGGTGTTGGAGCCAGCAGCTCCTCTTTCGTGCACAAGCCAGAACTTGGCCAAGGCAAGACCACAGAGCCTTCCACTATCCGTGGTGATGGCCTTGGTCATGACTTGGCCTTGTGGAGGCAAGGCCTTCAAGCCTTGGTGCCAAGTTATGTTCACGACTCCCTCGTCAAGTGCACCACGGCCCGTAGTGGTGCCTGC
>NW_006239270.1:515312-515376 GCF_000226075.1 Solanum tuberosum | reverse complement strand
TGGCTTGCCCCTTTTTGCTTGGCACTCCTCCCTTAGGCCTTAACTCATAGACCACCATATCACT
>NW_006239270.1:503249-514432 GCF_000226075.1 Solanum tuberosum | reverse complement strand
GATTTCATAAAAACATGCATAATCTCATACTTTACCCTTTCAAGGTTCATAACCCACATTTAATCATCACATCTAGAATTCAAGCATTAGACATGGATTTCATTATAATTCATGTGATTCTATCACTTCATGCATCAATTCATAAAATTCCATTTTCATCAACAAAGACCCACATCATAAGACCACAATTAAGAAATATGGGAATTACGTGGATTCTTGAGGGTACATCATAAAAACCATAGGAAGTCATCAATTCATGCTTATAATAACATAATTCAACCATTAGAATCAAGTTTTAAGGGAACCCATGACTTTTGAATCAAACCCTAACAATGGGGGATTTCTATCTTTCTTTTGAAATTGGATTTTGAAGGAACTCCATGGATGAAAGATGTCCATGGATGAAAGCTATCATACCTTAACAACAAATCCCAATGTTAATCTTCAATGGAGGAATTGAACCTTGACCTTGATCCTAGTTCAACTTTCTTTTTCTTCTTTTTCTTCGTCTTCTTCTGCTTCTTCTTCTTCTTCTAGTTTCTAGAGAGAGAAATATTTGAGAGGAGAGCTTTTGGGGACTTAATTTTGGTTTTGGGAGATAATTACTTGAATGGGTGAGTTTTTTTACTTAAAATGACTTATATAGGTGTACCAAACTAAGGCAAAACGACTTCACTTTATTTGGATTAAAACCAGAAAAGACCAATTAACCCTCAAATTAAAGTGACTTGCCTAGGGACCATGTGAGACCCCATGATTCTTCGTCCCCTTCGTGGACCTTGAGGCTGTGGCTAGGAAAATGTGCCCTTAGCCCCTTCTCCACGAGTTGTGGTGCCTACCACGAGTTATGGTCCCTCTTGTGGGCCTTGAGGCAATGTCTAGGCCACCTTCTTATCAAACCTTACACACTC
This sequence comes from Solanum tuberosum, assembly GCF_000226075.1. NCBI lineage: Eukaryota > Viridiplantae > Streptophyta > Magnoliopsida > Solanales > Solanaceae > Solanum > Solanum tuberosum. The sequence goes on along the minus strand of NW_006239270.1, from coordinate 513,521 downwards.
AACTCCCCTCCACGAGCCTTCCGATGAGTCGTGGTCTCAAGCACAAGCCATGAAGTGGCTCGTGAAGAGGGGCTGTTTTGGGCAACTTGGGGAGGCTATTGCCTAGCCTACCACGAGCCACACCAAGGGTCGTGGTCTTCACCATGAGTTGTGGTGGTGGTCATGGTTTCTTGGGCAGTGTCAATGGGACATTGGACTGCTCTAGTCCTCTCTGTTGGCCCTTGCCCACTTCCATGGCTCTAACCCTCACACTGAACTCTAGTTTAGCCTACTAATTTTTGGGGTTTTACATGCATGATGTGGGTAAGTACTTTTGGGATGAACCTTACCTTTACAAGGATTGTGTAGATAATGTCATCAGGCGATGTATGCCTGAAGTTGAAATGGTGAGTACTTTAGAAGCGTGTCATTCATCTCCAATTGTTGGACACCAGTGCTCGCACTTCCCAAAAGGTGTTCCAGAGCAGATATTATTGGCCTAAACTTCATCATGATGCTTTCGACCTAGTTAAAGGTTGTGACATGTATCAAAGGCAATGAGCCATTTCTTATCGCCATGATCTACCTATGACTCTTATATTGGAGGTTGAATTACTTGATGTTTGGGGGATTGACTTTATGGGACCGTTTGTGAGATCTTTCAGGAAAAAGTATATATTGGTGGCAGTTGATTATGTCTCCAAGTTGGTTAACGTTGTGGCCTTGGCAGAGAATAATTGTAAGAGTATTGTGTAACACCCCGTATCTGAAAGAGGAAAGCCTAGTAGATTTCAAAATTCCCAGGTGCCATCCACGAGGGCCAACCACGGCCCGTGGTGTGGTCCACGGACCATAGGTGGATCCCTGGATTGCTCCCCCAGAAGTTGTCCAGGCCAGGACCACGACTGGACCTATGGATCGTATGTGGGTCCACAATTCGTGGCCCAGGAACCGTGGGTCCAGGCAAAACTCTCTGACAAAGAGCCATAGGTGTGCATGGCGGACTGTAGGTCCATCCACAGTCCGTCGATGGTGGGTAGTCATTGGTCACCTGGCAGTTATATTTAAGGGCAATTAGGTCTTTTCCTAATTAACTAATTCATATAATATGTCATTTTGCCTATGTCTAGGACCCATATATAAACCTTTTAACCCCCAAATTCACCCCATTTATTTCATTATTACTAATTCCCAAAAGAAACCAATTTCTCTCAAATATTCTCTCTCTATAAACAAGAAGAAGAAGAAGAAGATGGAGGAGAAGGAGGATTCACCTAGGATTTCAAGCTAAGGTTCTAATTTCTCCATTGAAGGCTAGCATTTGGAGTTAAGGTATGATAGTTTTCATCCATGGATTCCTTTCATCCATGGAGTTCCTAAATCTCTATATTTCAAAATGTTGAATTCCCCAATTGAGTTAGGGTTTTCATCTATTATCATGGGTTCTCTTTATTATTGATTTAGATGAGTTATTTATGATCTTTTATGCACGAATTGATGAATTGCAATGCTTTTATGATGAATTCCCCTATAAACCAATGTGATCCCTATGTTTTCAAGTTATGAACAATATGTTGAGGGATTTTGATCTTCAAGAAAGAGTTTCATGAAATTGAGCATGCATTACTAGTTTTACAAGAATTTATGATGAAATCCATATCTAACTCATGTTTTCTAAGATTTGATCTTTGAAACTGGGTTTTGATCTCAAGGAGGTGAATTATGGACTTATGCATTGTTTATGATATCTATTGAAACGTATTAAGTGTGCTTTAAGAGTAAAGTACCAATAATAGTGATGATGTTGTGTTCTTAAAGGCTATTCTCACTAAAACACATAACTAGCATGATGTGAAAAGTTTTCTCACATAGTAAGAATTCTTAGGTTGAAAGGTTTCTAAGGAGCTATCCTAATGAAACTAACTTGAATAGGTAGGCCAAGGGCACCCTTTCAGGAGTAATGAAGTTAAGTAAGAAATGACTATTCCGTAGGAATTTATGCTTAGCACCGTGTGGATATTGATAGTGAGATGAATGCTCTCCCTTAGTAGAGGCCGGGTTTCCAAAGTAATCTCATGAGATGGAAACTCCCCCGTAGTAGAGGTCGGGTTTCTAATAGCAATCTCCTTATCTCATAACTATGTGCCCACATAGGTTGATTAGCTAGTGGATCCACTTAAGCTAGAAGTTCAAGGTTCTACCTTCGGCAAGTAGAACAACCTATTTTCGATGTATGGTAGACACCAGATTCCATGTTATAGCTCACATGTTTTCAATGTCGGTTAAGGCTATTTCCCCACAAGTAATAATGTACTAAGGTTTCTCAAGGAGTATCAAGTATGAGTTTTGAAGGTTCTAAAGATAAAGTTAACTTGCATTGATCATGATTCATGACTTAAGCTTTAAAACTCTTTCATATGATGTTTAACTTGGTCAATTGCCTGTCATGAAATGAAATATCCCTTTTTAGCATGTTTTAAATGTTTTATGCATGGCTATAATACTTGGTACATTGTTTTGTACTAACGCATACTCTTGCCTACATTTTAACCAAATGTAGGGTCCGACAGACACGTTTCCAAGTCTCGTGGCTAGTTGTTGAGTTTGTGACTTTTCCTGAGCTTTGGTGAGTCCTCATGCTTGGAGGACCGAGTTATTGTTTTAGTTTCTTTCTTGTACTTCTCTCTTGGACAAGATGTATGAACTAGGCCCAATTTCATTCTGTTGTATTAGATGGCTATGATGAGACAAGAATTTAGACTTCCGTTTTTCATTTTATAAAATGTTTTGGACTTGGACTAATGTTTTACTCTTATTGTTTTATTTCTTATGTTACTAGAGCTAAGTGGTTTGTATGGAGTCCTTCGGGGTTCTATACGCCACGTTACATCTAGGGTGTACCCTAGGATGTCTCATAAGCCACTTCTAGTATAGTCTTGTTCATGAGTGTGAAGGGCGCCACATTTATGAATGAGAGGCTACAAGATGATTAGGAAATTCCACTTATTTCATTACTCTTAAGTCGTACGATAGAGTTTAACTCTATAAAGTCTCTCTCCTAATCATTATCCTATGTTCTTCAAGATATGGCTACCCAAAGAGCTTATGCTAGAAGGAATGCAAGGGAGAATACGGAACAAGAAGCTCCTCTCCAAGCACCTCAAGTTATGGCTGAGCCTTTGGCCGTGCATGTTTCTAATGCATAGTTTAGGGATAATATTCAAGTGTTGGCTCAAGCGGTTACAGCCCAAGCCAATAGGGATTTTATGGTTCCTTCAAGCTCAAATGTGAATTCGACGGCTTCAAGAGGGAGAGACTTCACAAGGATGAACCCTCCGGAGTTTCATGGTTCTAAAGTTGAGGAAGATCCTCAAGAGTTTATCAATTTTGATGATCATAGGACTTACGCTAGTAGAAAAGGTGGAGTTGGCCACTTATCAATTGAAAGGTGTGGGTCAAGTGTGGTATAACAATGGAAAGAAATAAAATCGGAATATGCGGGTCCTCTTGATTGGAAGAAATTTAAGGCTGCATGTCTTGATAGATTATTTCCCCTTGAGATGAGAGAAGCTAAGGTGATAGAGTTCATTAACCTTCGACAAGGGGGTATGAGTGTGAGGGAATATGCTCTAAAGTTCACTCAATTGTCTAAGTATGCTCTAACGATGGTTGCAGATTCAAGGGCTAGAATGAGTAAGTTTTTATCGGGTGTGTCCAAAATGGTGGTTAAAGAGTGCCGAACTGCAATGCTCATGGTACATGCACAATAAATTGAGGAGGAGAAACTCAAGGAAGGTCTAGGGAGGCAAAAAGGCTAAGACTGGTGATGGTAATTTCTCTAATGCAAGGTCCGATGGACAAGGTCGACCAAGATTCCGACAAAGGTTTCTCGTCAAGGTTCCGCCAATGCTCCTTCTAAGTTCAACCAAAATAGGATGTCTAACCCTAAGCCTCAAGGAGGTAGTGGTAATGGATCTTCATTGCCTAGGTCTAATTTCACTAAGTGTGGAAGAAAACATAATGTTAAATGCCTAGCTGGCTCGGATGGTTGTTATAGTGGTAAAGTGGTTACAAAATGTGGGATTGTCCACTGCTTACGTCTAAGGGGAGAGAGGGAAATAAAACTCCTACTAGTGGTACAGGTTCCAATGCTCCTAAGCAAAATCGCTTCTATGCTCTTCACTAGAGGTAAACAAGAGAGTTCTCCGGATGTGTTTACCGGTATGTTGAAAGTTTTCCAAATTGATGTATATGATTTACTGATGCCGGTGCTACTTTGTCTTATGTGAGTCTATATTTGGCTATGAGGTTTGATGTGCTCCCCAATGTCTTTCTCGAACCTTTTTTTGTCTCTACTCCTGTCGGTGATTCTGTGGTGCCTAAGAGGGTCTATAGAAAGTGTCTTATTTCCTTGTCCCATAGAGTTACTCTTGTTGACTTGGTACAACTTGACATTTTAGATTTTGATGTTATCTTCGGTATGGATTGACTACACTCATGCTATGCTTCTATTGATTGTAGAACTCGTGTAGTCAAGTTTCAGTTCCCGAATGAGCCTATCCTAGAGTTGAAGGGGGGAAATTCTATGCCCAAGGGTCTTATCTTAAAGCTACAAAGAAGATTTCTAAAGGTTTCTTTTACCATCTAATAATGGTAAGGGATGTAGATTTTGAAACCCCTTCTCTCGAGTTGGTTCCCGTTGTCAATGAGTTTCCGAAGTGTTCCCAGATGACTTACCCGGTATTCCTCCCGAGCGGGAAATAGACTTCGGTATTAACCTTCTCCCAGATACGCAACCTATCTCTATTCCTCCTTACCGTATGGCTCTGGTAGAACTTAAAATGTTGAAAGAACAGTTGAACGACTTGTTGGATAAGGGTTTCATCCAACCGAGTATCTTTCCATGGGATGCTCCAGTGTTGTTCGTTAGAAAGAAGGATGGTTCTCTCCGAATGTGTATCGATTATCGACAGTTGAACAAGGTGACCATCAAGAACAAGTATCCTCTCCCAAGGATAGATGATTTATTCGACCAACTTCATTGGGAAAGTTATTTCTCTAAGATTGATCTCCGATCGGGTTATCACCAATTGAGGGTGAAAGATGATGGCATTCTGAAGACGGATTTTCGAACCTTATATGGTCATTATGAGTTTTCAGTAATGTTGTTTGGGTTATTTAATTCTCCGGTGGCAATTATGGACTTGAAGAATAGAGTGTTTAGACAATACCTTGACATGTTTGTAATTGTATTCATCGATGATATTTTGATCTACTCAAGGAGTGAGGGTGAGCATATTGATCATTTGAGGATTTTGTTGCAAATCCTTAAGGACCAACAACTTTTTGTTAAGTTTAGTAAATGTGACTTTCGGTTAAGGTCTATAGCTTTCCTTGGTCATCTTATCTCAAGCAAGGGTATTTAGGTAGATCCTAGAAAGACGGATGTGGTCAAGAGTTGGCCTAGACCTCTAACTCCCTCGAATATTAGAAGCTTCTTGGGTTTGGCTGGTTATTATAGAAGGTTTGTTGAGGGGTTTTCTTCAATCGCCTCTCCTTTGACGGCTTTGATTCAAAAGAAGGCTAAGTTCATATGGAGCGATATTTGTGAAAAGAATTGAAAGATAGACTTACCTCCACTCCGGTGTTGACCTTACCGGAAGGGACGGATGGCTTTTTGGTTTATTGTGATGCCTCAAGAATCGAATTAAGGTGTGTCCTTATGCAAAATGGAAAAGTGATTGCCTATGCCTCAAGGCAACTTAAAGTTCATGAGAAGAATTATCCTACCCATGACCTTGAATTAGCAGTGATTGTTTTTGCCTTAAGGATTTGGAGGCATTATTTGTATGGTGTGCATGTGGATGTGTTTACTGACAACAAAAGCTTGCAATTTGTGTTTAATCAAAAGATTTGAATCTTCACCAAAGAAGGTGGCTTGAGTTATTGAAGGATCACAACATAAGTGTCCTTTATCACCTCAGTAAAGCAAATGTGGTAGCGGATGCTCTTAGTCGGTTGTTTATGGTAAGTGTTACTCATATCAAAGAAGAAAAGAAAGAGTTGGTTCGAGATGTTCATAGATTGGCTCAATTAGGTGTTCAACTAGTGAACTCTACCAAAGGTGGTATTATGGTTCACAATGGTTCTGAATATTCTTTTGTAGCGGATGTGAAATCAAAGCAATGCCTTGATCCAATTTTGGTAGAATTGAAAGAAGCGGTACTCAAGAAGTTTGTTGAGGCCCCAAGGGGAAGATGGGGCACTTAGGTACCGAGGTAGTTTATGTGTTCCAAATTTTGATGACTTTAGGGAACAAATTTTAGCAGAAGCCCATAGTTCGCGGCATTCCATTAACCCGGGAGCCACCAAGATGTACTGTGACCTACAGGAAGTCTATTGGTGGAATGGTTTGAAGAAGGATATCGTGGAATTTGTGGCTAAGTGTCCAAATTGCCAACAAGTAAAGGTTGAGCATCAGAAACTAGGAGGTTTATCCCAAGATATTAGCATTCCTACTTGGAAGTGGGAAGACATGAATATAGACTTTATAGTTTGTTTTCCTCGCACCCGGCGACAACATGAATCGATTCGGGTGATAGTAGATCGGATGACGAAATCAGCTCATTTCCTTCCCATCAAGGTGTCCTATTCGGCAGAGGACTATGCTGAGTTGTACTTGAGAGAAATGGTAAGGTTGCATGGAGTGCCCTTGTCCATTATTTTCGATCATGGTACCCAATTCACTTCTCAGTTTTTGAAGTGATTCCAAAAGGGCCTTGTGACTTGACGTATCCGGGCGCTTCATCCTATACTAAGCGTCCACGGTCATTCAATAGTAATATAACCCAGGTAGTGAGTTGGGGTCGAGTCCCAAGGGAGCGCTTTGGAATCGAGAATTAAGAGAAAAGCAAGAATGTGTTCAAGTCAATTATAGCTATGAACTTTTCTGAAGAAAAACATATCAAATTAAATGGTGACACAAGTGTCAATTATTGAAGGGGATTTTGTAATCAATTATCAACTAAAATGACAACTAAAAACGAAAAATGCAAATATGGAGACGCGATTCTTGGGATGTGATAGGAATATGGGCTCAAATAAACAACCAGGTAAATGCTATTGATAGTAACTCGATGTAAATTTGTAACTAAGCTAAACTTTAGTGGGGGTAATATTTCTCTCGAACAATTTACCCCGAATCAAAACAGTTTCTCTCGAACACCGATAAGCGGCAATGAAGCACAGCCTTCACCTTAGTCCATTCACTCTCTTGAGCTGAATGTGTGGGAAAGGGTTTAGGATTCACTCTCTCAAGTTGAACCCATGACAACCCAATAACCACCGACTATGGATTCAGTAGTTTTGGTTTTAAAACCTCTCTCTCAAGCAAGTCAAAAACACAAAGATAAAATTATATTTGCAACTACAACCCATTAAATTCAAACACAACTACTGAACGAAATCACCTTTAAACAGAGAATAAACAATCAATTAGCAATACCCAACAGTAAATTAAGCCCATATTCACAAAATCACAACCTAAGAATTGGGGTTTTAGATAGACATAGTAAAGAGATAGAAATCGATACCGAAAAGTGTTTCCATCAAATGGGTACGATAGATGTTATCTTTACACACGTCAAAGATGAAGAATCTTCAATACCCATTTCCAATTTCTTAGAAATGGAAATCTTCAAAGCTAAGGAGCAAAGTCTCCAAAACACTAAGTTCTAAAAACTGAAAATATTGTTTGATACTGATTTCCTAAAAAATCCTATACTAAGCTAAAAAATTTAAACAAGTATGTATAGTTGACAAAAAGTGTGTTGCGAAGGACCACTCGACGCAGTTAGTCGGGATCGCCGATCCACTCGGCGATCCGCCCTTTGGTCTGATACATCACCTTTCTGCATTGTCCTTCAGCAAATTCAAGTTATGTAACATTGGGCAATAGAGTACTGCATTAGGAATCGTTCGGTGACTCATCGACTGTTCTTTTATCTCGCCGCCTTGATTTTCTCCTTCAGAGCTTCGCACACTGGATCATTAGGTGAGACCATAGCCATTCAGTGACGCACCTAATGGCTTAGACGATCTTCAAGCCATTTTTATTTTTTTCAGCTGCCTTGTTTCTTTCTGCCCAATAATGTCCATGCTTTGTCTCTAATTGTAAATACCTGAAACTCAAGGCTTTTCATCAGTTATTGAGACAAAATATGCATTTGAGGAAAGTAAATCTATCAAACTAAAGCCCTAAAATAGTCCAAATCATGGACTCATCAGCTTGGCACTAAGGTTAAGCTTAGAATGACTTTTCACCCCTGAACTGATAAGCAAGCAGAGCGTACTATCCAAACTTTGGAAGATATGTTAAGGGCTTGTGTGGTCGATTTTAAAGGCAATTGGGATGACCATTTTCCATTGATCAAGTTTCCTTACAATAATAGCTATCACTCAAGTATTGATATGGCTCCATTTGAGGCCTTGTATGGTAGGAGGTGTAGATCTCCCATAAGATAGTTTGAGGTGGATGAAGTTACCCCAATAGGTCCCTACCTAGTTCATGAGGCTATTGAGAAAGTTTGACTCATTTGAGAGAGGTGTAGAACGGCTCAAAGTTGGCAAAAGTCTTATTTTGATATAAGAAGAAGGGATATAGAGTTTGAGATCAACGATTGGGTTTACTCGAACTAGTTCCCACGTTCGTGGAGACCAATAGGTATAAATCAATTCTTCACTTTTTCAACATTCATTTTCCAAAAGAACCAACTTCTTGTGGTGATTTGGAGTTCAATTCTTAAAGGGAATTAGTGTGGAATCATGGGAAATTATTGTTGATCACGAGGAATAGATTTGTTGGTCATTAATTTACTGTTTACATTGTAAGTTTCGTCCAATTTTTCTCTTCATTGCCACTCTTGATCATTTTTGAGCTTGAATGGGATGTAACAGTTTTGAGCTTGTTAGTTGTTGGATTGTAGCCATTTTCGGGGAACAAGTTCATTGAGCTAGTTGGGACCTTGTGACTTAGTCAATTTTGTGATTTCATCGCAGGTCCCACAATCTTATTTGGATTGATTTTTGGGTCCAAATTCTTTTATTACAAATTAGGTATAGTTTTGCTTGTTTTGATGTTCTCTTCGCTAATTTGATAGCATGACACCAATCAAAGGCTCGTCGGAAGGGAAAAGCATCCGAGTAGAGGTTCGAGTGTGATTTCAACCTTGAGGTAGGTTACAGTTTCTTTTTTGAGACTTAGCTTAGTTTACTTATTTATATATTCTAGTAGTACTGATCGTTATGGAGGTTTTAGGTTGAGAAATTTAGGTTGTTTGATCCCTCGTTCCTCTTTTGGCCTTTCGATTTATTATTTTATCGTTTAGTCGATAAACCTTAGTTTAGGTTAATCCTTAGTATTGGTTGGATTTATAGAGTCCTTAGAATGCTTATAGGTGGTTAAAACGTAGATTTATGCGCATTGTTTTGACTTTGTATGAATGCGAATCTTTTTAGTTATTTTGAGCTTTATCGCATTATTATGGTGTTTGTGGGCCCGAGGCCTTAGACTTAGACTGGCTGGAGTTCCAGGTTAGTATGACTGTACTATGACAGGTGGTTACCCGGCTTTTGTATGATGTGATTGATTTTGAGAATGGTTTGATAGTGGTTGGTATGCATTCATGCGCACGAAATTTCCGTTTGACATGTTTTTATCTAGAAATGATATATTGAAAGACTTAAATGATTTTGTATTGTCTATGAATTTAGTATTTTGATTAGATAGTTGTCACCCCCCGATATAGGAGTGGCGCAATAGGCACCTGGTGCCTCACTTGACTGAGCGAACCAATTGAAACATAAAGCAAATGAAACAATGAGGGTTGATAAGGCCGCCACTGAAATGACCCAAAAGTTCTTAAAAATGTGCTTCAGAAGTTACCGGAAACTTGTTTTGCTATATATAAAAAAATCCGTTTCGTTTTTCGAAAATCCGACTTCATATTCTTGTTTAGGGGGTAAAATTGAGTGGGAGATGGGTCTAACCCAAATTTTAGAGCAACCGTATCAAAATCCGAAATTTCCAAGTGAAGCCTTTTCGAGGGTCTACTTTGGAGGGTCATATCTCCTAGCACACAAATTAATTGGGTGGAAAATAATATATCCATGGAAAGCCCTTTGAGTTAGCTACCTAACGCACTTCGTTTCACCTCATTCGGAGTTCGGACGAAGAAGTTATGCCCATTTTCGTAAAGTCTGTCCGGCAGGGAATGCAATTTCCAGTAACCATTT
>NW_006239270.1:491849-501822 GCF_000226075.1 Solanum tuberosum | reverse complement strand
GTTTGACATGTTTTTATCTAGAAATGATATATTGAAAGACTTAAATGATTTTGTATTGTCTATGAATTTAGTATTGTGATTAGATAGTTGTCACCCCCGATATAGGAGTGGCGCAATAGGCACCTGGTGCCTCACTTGACTGAGCGAACCAATTGAAACATAAAGCAAATGAAACAATGAGGGTTGATAAGGCCGCCACAATAACCTGTTGAAACAAGATAACTAGACAAGCAAGGTCACAACAGCATTAAAGACATAAAATAGGCCGGAAAGACCAACTTAACAGGAAAAAAAAACTAGCAAGCCGACAAGGTTGCAACTGAAATCATAAATACAATAAGTCAACAACGCTATAAATGCAAGTTGAGAAGACCCAATAAAGTATATCCACAAGTCTCTACGAATAATACAACTCAACTGGTTGGGAAATTCCCAAACGATGCCAACAACTATATACAAAACTCAATTAAGCAAAAGCTATAGACAACCAAAATCTTCAGGAAGAATAGAGCTTACGAATCCTCAGCTGAGATAACACGCCTATTGCAAAGGCCAATTAAGAGATCTGCCTAAACCTACAGCACGACATGCAACGTCCCTAGGAAATGGGACGTCAGTACGAATGAAAATGTACTGGTATGTAAGGCAGAAAGCAAAGTCATAAATAGCTGCGATAAAAAGGGTAAAAGATATACCACATGAAACTGAAACTATGATAGCCTCCAAGGCTGACATCGAACCTCCTAGTAATCAAATATGCATGATATGCTTGGGTAATTGTATGTTGTCAGTACATATATATAGATGAAAATGCATGACATACCCAGCCAAATGCTAGCAATGGTGGTGCCTTCTGGTAGCTAACCGACATCATATTTTCCAAATGGTGGCTATGTGTCTCATATGTATAAATATAGGCAATAGGCCCCATACTTCCCAATTATAGCTCGGGAGTAAAATGCATATCATGTCATGTCATGAATTCTTAATGCATATATGTTACCACAATCATGTTGTCAAACTTGGCCCATTGGTACTCTCGCTCTCACAATCCAGTAATCACTTTCGTATAACATGTAAATGTCTCGTATAACATCATATACTTGTAGAATAAATTGAAACACTTAACTCGGCTTTAGAAAGGTAACTTAAATATGAGGATGTTCATAAAGAGCTTAATGTGATTAAAGAATCTCCTCTTAACTTCGTTAAACATTCATATGACCATTTAGGCCTACAAAACGCATAATAAATTTGAAGCACTTGACATGATTTTGACTTAGAAAATCAGTAACTTGGCAATAGTATGAGCTTGTTTAGAGACAAGGTTGTTTGACAAGTATTTAACCACAAGAATAGGGTACAAGCTTTAGTATGAGTATAATTTTCAAATAATATTTTTGTAAGAACTTCTCATGAAAATGGTTTAACAACCCCTTAGATACAACATAATAAATCTTCATTATTTCAGCCTCACACTTAGGACCATAGCTCACGAATAGACATAAGGAATAAGAAACTCTACGAAATATAATTGTATTTGTCAATCATATTTCACAATAATACAAGAACGATAATGATACGATAAACTCAAGAAATAATATCAGCTAAGATCCCAATACCCTTCACATTGGGTCTTTCTAGCAACAGGGTAGTAAAAATGACTCATTCAATTATTTATGAGTTTTAGGATTCGTGCAATATGAAAAAAAAGTATTTCCTTAACATACCTTAAATACGGGCATGAATAACTTGATATGGCTAATTGATTTTCTATTGATGAACGAATAAATCATCAAAATCTTTGTCCCCCAAAATTCATCTCTAATATAAACATAATAGACAGTAACAACACCCCTAACTACAAACCAATAAAATTACGAAGTCCCAAGAGATAAGTACACTAAGATGTCATTCATAGCAAGCATTTTTTCTAAGTTACTACTAAATATATTGGGATACTTTTGTTAAATTGACATTTCTAAACCTGCCAGGAGGATTTTTGTCAAGAACAAGGTTAAGAGACATGAACTGTAAAAGTATGCACATTTATGGATAGAGAAGAGGCGGTCATGGAAAAAAAATATCATAAGAACTTCATTAATTAAACATTTTCCAAAAGTTATAAGTTGAAATAAAATAGTGGGAACATGTAATGAAGACAAGTATTGTCATCTCCCTTATCTTCACGTGAAATCCTTGATGTCAATATCATACTTTTTCTTATTCATTTCGTAACACATATGCACTCATATATTTAGTAGGTCCATGAAAAAATAAATATATCTTTTTCCATGTATCACAATTAATGGACAATTATTTTGAATAAATTCTACTTCATATATAACAATAATAATAATAATCTCTCGACATAACTAATCTTACTGTCTTTGTTATAATATTAATAATTTCTAGAACTCTAATTAAAATAAATACATATGCAAATATATCAGAACTACAGATTATTTTTTTTCCATAAATATTTAAGACATTTTAGCAAGAAATTTAAAATATACTTTTATCAATTTAAAAATTAATATTTCCGAACATTAGCAATGTTACAATAAACTTCACAAATTGAAGCTACTTAAAATGAAACAAAGGATAGTCGTAAACACCCGAAGTGTTACAATAGTTCTGTTATATATAGTCCTTTCTGTACATATTCCTCTATCTTGAAATATGCTAGCACACAATTTAGCCAAACATGTTGAAACATATGGTTTTCTCATTATTACATAAGGTTATTTGGGTTTTTGTAATTTATATTATTGTTGTTATAAATCCATTAAACTAAGTGGATTGTCCATTGAGTTTATCCATAAACTTATATTTATAATCTATGTGTATTCCCTAGGTTCTATGAACCTTTTTGGATAAGAATGTATCTATTTATTATGAAACTTAATATGGTGACTATTGGAGTGATTTCTCAACTTATAAATAAGATTGTTCATTTACCATTGTAAGATACACAAAGAGACTTGAAGACATTTGAATAAGAGGATCTCTACATTCTACTCCTCATATATCTTGTCTATATTTCTTATATTTTACAATACGTTATCAGCACGAGACTCTAGCCAATTGAGATAGAGTTTTAGTTTTTCTTTAGCTCATGTTCTGGTTGATCTCGTTATAAGAATCAAGAAGGAAAAATGATAACTACTACAATCAAGGTATTATATGCATAAAATCATGTATGCATTTTCTAGAATTATTTCTTGATTTAGAATACAATAGTGTTCGAGCACTAACATTAGCTAGGAACAAAAAATATATACAACTACAGGTTGACTATGACATGCTCTACAAAATTTCTTAAATGTAAGAAGGTATAAAGTTTTAGTAGCATGAGTTTGAATATTATTTTAATTATTTTGAAAGACTCAAAGGGTGAGTAATGTTGTACTTTGGTCTATTATATTGTTAATTAAAGGTAAGACAGCGGATTTAAGTCCAATCGCACCAAAAAGGTAAGACATCATGTTAAAGTCTGGATGCACCATAATAAAAAATATTTGAGGGTAAGACGGTAGATTCATGTTTTATCGCAGCAAGAGGGAAAGACATCAATTTGAGTTTTGATGCACCATGGTGATAAGAATTAGGTTCGAGTCCCATAGAATTATGGCCTAACACACCTTATATGGGTAAAACATTGAGTTTAAGTCTCAATTCACCATAGTGATGATATAATGATGACTAAGGCTTTGATGAAAAGTCATGAAATTCGTTCCACTAAATTTTCTCCATTCCCTAAAGAGAATGTGGTAGCAGTACATGATAAGTTTGAAATTCGCTCAATTGCTCCATTCTATCATATAAATGTGGTAGCAATGAATAATAAGTCTGAAAAATGACAAGTGATTGAATGTATGAATAAGGGCGTAGATTGACAATATTATTATAATCATCATTGTGGTAATTATAAAATGAAGAACATTATGGTTTCTCCAATTAAGCCTACAAAATGTGAATGTAATTTTTATCATCATAATGGTATTAAAGGTCATTGAACCCGTTGTTGTTGTGCGACCTAATATTATAAAAATCCTACATCAAAAGAAAGGAAGATAAACTGATAGTACACTTGACTTTACAAAGTGATGTTGAGGTGAGTCATGCAGAAATGAAAATTTTTAAAGACATGACAATGTGCTTATAATACAAATCTATGAAGCCCATATAAATGATTAGTCCATTTCTTGAAGAGAATATGACGTGTCATAAGCATCGTGAATGCTCGACCATTCTAAAAGAAAATGGGTCAAGATGTGATAAAATCATTATGGGTTGGATATATGTCACCACTCACCTCTATAGGACATTTGAGAAAAATGACATATGTCACAACTAACCTCTACAAGAGGTTTGAGAAAAATAAAGATCAGTTGGCATGACTGGTTTGCCATACCGGTCCAATAAGATGCAAAAGTAACTGAGAATTCATGTGGCTTATATAATGAAAACAAATAAAAGATTCTTCAAGAATTCTCTTGTGTTGCTTGTTCTCATTATAAAATTTTCATTGTATCATTATACCAGCTAAGGTTGGGATTGTATTCCTTGAGATTTTGGAACATATAAAAAGGGGAATATGGATCCGTTCACCTGTCGTGTGGACCGCTTGCAACTATACAATAGTTGCATCTATGGGATGGTCACATATGTTATTTTGTCAACTTACAAATTGGTTTTTCTAAGGTTGTTTGCTCGAATTATTAATTAAGAGCACAGTTCGAAACTATGAAATTATATTGATAGTGTTGGTTGGTTAAGCAGAAATTGTATGCCTCCAATTATAGCTAAACCATAGTTATGGGAACAAAATTTCCAAATAAAATTTGGTATGAGATGAATTTGTTCAACATGTATCAACACATGTATGCATCAAGCCAATAAGGTTTCCCCATCATAATTGGTTTATGTAGCACCCTGGAAATTAGTAGGCTAAACTAGAGCTAAACGTGAGGGTTATCGTCAAGGATGAGGGGCTATGGACAAGGGAGTGGGCTAGTGCAGCCTACCTTGGAGTAGGCACTACCCCACCTGCCACACCCACCACCACGGCCCTTAGTGAGGCTCGTGGTGGGCTAGGCAGCAACCTCCCCAAATCTGCCAAAAATGAGCCTCCTCTTCACAAGCCACTTCACGGGTCGTGGTGAAGACCAAGGCTCATGGAGGGGAGTTAATGGTGTGAGGGTTGAGGAAGGTGTCCTAGCCACTATCTAAAGGCCCACGGGAGGGACCACGGCTCATGGAGCCCCTAGTGAAACTGCCTTAGGCTTGTGGGCTAAAGGCACTTATTGCAAAGCCACTGCCTCAAGGTCCACCAAGGGGACCACGGCTCGTGGGATACCACATGGTACCTGGGAATCCTAGTTAAAATGAAAGGTGTTTTGGGTAATTCTGGTTTTAGTCCAGCTTAAGTGAGGTCGTTTTGCCTTAACTTACGGTCACTATATAAGTCATTTTTACTCAAAAACCAACCCATTCACCTCATTATTTCCAAAATCCAAATCAATTCCCAAAACCTCTCCTCTCAAATATTTCTCTCTCTAGAAGTTATAAGAAGAAGGAAGTTCATCTAGGTTCAAGTTCAAGGCTCAACTCTTCCATTGAAGATTAGCATTGGGCTTTGTGATCAAGGTTTGGTAGTCTTTCATCCATGGAGTCCCTTCAAAATCTCAATTTTAAAGATATAAACCCCAAAAGTTAGGGTGTGATTCCAAAGTCATGGGTTCCTTTCAAAATCGATTCTAATGATTGAATTACGTTATATTAAGTATGAATTGATGATTTCCTATGTTTTTTATGATGAATCCCGAATAACCCATGAAATCCCCATATTACTCAATTGTAATTTATGATGTGGGTCTTTGTTGATGAAAGAAGAATGTTATGAAATTCATGTAGTGATTGGGTTACTTGAATTATGATGATATACATGTCTAATGTATTGAATTTTAGATGTTTTAATTTGATATGAGCTTTGAACCTTGAAAGGGTAAAGTATGAGAATGATGCATATTTTTTATGAAATCTATGTGTATGTTTTAAGAACACTTTGAGAGTGAAGTGTGTATGATTATGATGTAGTTGTTGTGTTGTTGAAAGGATATTCTCATATACACACTTATGCATGAATATGATATGATGTGAAAGGTTTTCTCACACTATGAAGGTTCTAATGTTCAAAGGCTTTTTCACCTATTGAACCTATATGTAGACATGGACGGTGAAAGGTTATTCTCAAGCATGATCTAAGAGCTATCTTATAAATTAAGCAGGGATTGAGAGTCAAGACATTTTTTCATGAATGTGAATTAAGTCAAGACTTAATATATACTCTGTGGGGATTAATGTTTAGCACCGAGTGGATACTGAATATGAGATGGAAACTTTTACACTAGTTGAGTCCGGCTTCCCAATGAGATCCTTTTACACTAGTTGAGTCTGGCTTCCCAAAGTATGTCTCATGAGATGGAGACCTTTTACGCAAGTTGAGTCCGGCTTTCTAGTAACAATCTCCTTATCCCATAAACTATATGCCCCCATAGGTTATTTAGCTAGTTGATCCACCTAAGCTAAAAGTATGGTTCTACCTTAGGCAAGTAGAACACCTTTTTTTCGGTGTGGGTAACACCGGGGGACCATCTATAGCTCACATGGTCTCATGTCGGTTAAGGCTTATTCCCACAACAACAACAACAAGAA
Organism: Solanum tuberosum; assembly: GCF_000226075.1. Taxonomy (NCBI): domain Eukaryota; kingdom Viridiplantae; phylum Streptophyta; class Magnoliopsida; order Solanales; family Solanaceae; genus Solanum; species Solanum tuberosum. The sequence goes on along the minus strand of NW_006239270.1, from coordinate 495,102 downwards.
TATGAATTATGAACTATGGTTACTCAATAAGCTTTTATATGAGTTTTCAAGGTTTTAAAGATGATGATGACTATGTTGAGTATGTTTATGACTTATGCTTTTCCACTCTCTTTATGATGATGTTTAAACTTGGTAAATTGTATGCTTTCAAATGAAATTTCCCTTTCTGCATGTTTTCAATATTTTTATGAATGACTATCATACTTAGTGCATTTTTGTACTAACACCTACTTTTCTTACATTTTCCCCCAAGTGTAGGGTTCGGTTCTCGAGGTGATCATTCTAGTGGCTATAGCTTCGACTTGAGTATCTTCCGAGCTTATTGGTAAGTCCTCATGGTTCAAGAGGGCCTTTTTTTTCTATGTTGCAATTCCCTTCATGTATATCCTTTTTTTTTGGACATGTTGTATGGGCTAGGACCTATTTCATTCGTGCATTGTAATAGATGGTTATGATGAGACTTAATGTCTAGGCTTTCGCTTTCATTTATAAAAATTCTGGACTTGAAATGTGTTTTTACTCTTATTGTTCTATTTCTTAGGTTATGAGGACTAAGTGGCTTGTATGGAGTCCTTTGGGGTTCTATACGTCATGTTACGTCTACGGGGTACCGCTGGGTCGTGACAAACTTGGTAATCAGAGCACAAGGTTTAGAATGATCCTAGGATGATGTCTTATAATGTTTAGTAGAGTCTTGTTCATAAGTGTGAAGTGCGCCACATTTATGAACGGGAGGCTACAAGATGATTAGGAAACTTCACTTCTTCATTACTTTAAGTCGTGCCATAGAGTTTTACTCTATAATATCTCTCTCCTAATGCTTTCCCTATGTTCTTCAGGATATGAATACTAGAAGGGAAAGTTCTAGAAGGATGGAGGGTCACAATGTGGAATAAGGAGCTCCTCCTAAAGCTCATCAAGCTCCGGTTGATCCTTTGGTTGAGAATGTTACTCATGCGGAGTTTGGGTCAATTCTTCAAGTATTGGCTCAAGCCAATAGAGAGGTTGTAGCTCCGGTGAATCCTAATGAGAATTTGGCGGCTTCAAGAGTGAGGGATTTTGCAAGATTGAACCCCCGGAATTTCATGGCTCTAGAGGTTTATCGACGAGGTCTATGAGGAACTTGCTATTATGGGGGTGACTCCGGAGGAGAAGGTGGATTTAGATCCTTACCAATTGAAAGATGTTACTTAAGTGTGGTATGATCAATGGAAGCGAGAGAGACTGGTAGGAGCGGGTCCCGTAGAGTGGGAATTATTTAAATCAGCATTTCTTGATAGGTTCTTTCCCCTAGAGTTGAGGGAATCAAAGGTGCAAGAGTTCATTAACCTTCGCCAAGGAAGTATGAGTGTGAAGGAGTATGCTCTAAATTTAACTCAATTGTCCAAGTATGCTCCAACTATGGCAGTGGATTTGAGGGCAAAGATGAGTAGGTTTTTGTCGGGCGTGTCCGACATGGTAGAACAAGAATGTCGTATGGCAATGCTCCACCATGATATGGAAATCTCACGTCTCATAGTGTATGCCCAACAAATTGAGGAATCGAAACTCAAGAAAAAGAATAGGGAGGTAAAAAGAGCTAGGACCGGTGATGGGAACTTCTCCAATACTAGGTCCGATGGACAAGGTCGGCCAAGGTTTAGACAAAGGTTTTCCAACCAAGGTTCATCTAGCGCTCCTCCAAGGTTAAACAAGTATAGGGTGTCCAACCCTAAACCTCAAGGAGGTAATGGTAGTGGCTCTTATGTGACTAGACCTATTTGTGCAAAGTGTGGAAGGAAGCATGATGGTAAGTGGCTAGTTGGCACGGATGGTTGCTTTGGTTGTGGAAAGAGTGGTCACAAGATGAGAGATTGTTCGATGCTTAAGGTTCAAGGAAGAGAGGGAAAGCAAGTTCCTCCTAGTAGTTCAAACTCCAATGCTCCCAAGCAAAACCTATGCTCTCCAAACCTGAGGTGACCAAGAAAGTTCCCCGGATGTAGTGACCGGTATGTTAAAACTCTTTCTTATTAATGTGTATGCCTTATTGGATCCCGGTGCTACTTTATCTTTTGTGATGCCCTATGTGGTGATGAGGTTTGATTTTTCTCTGGAAGTGTTATTAGAACCTTTTTCTGTCTCTACTCTATTTGGTGATTCTGTGGTGGCTAACAGAGTGTATAGAAGATGTCCCATTTCCTTATCCCATAGAGTTACTCTTTTTGACTTGATAGAGCTTGACATGGTAGACTTTTATGTGATTCTTGGTATGGATTGGTTGCATGCATGTTATGCCTCTATTGATTGAAGAACTCGATTGGTTAGATTCCAATTTCCGAATGAGCCTATCTTAGAGTGGAAAAGGGGAAATTATATGCTTAGAATTCAATTTGTGTCCTTCCTTAAAGCTAGAAAGATGATGTCGAAAGATTTCTTTTACCACGTTGTTAGTGTGAGGGATGTAGATTCTGAAACCCCTTCTCTTAATTCGGTTCCCGTGGTTAATGAATTCCTAGAAGTTTTCCCTGATAATTTGCCCGGTATTCCTCCCAAGCGGGAAATAGATTTTGGTATTGACCATCTTCCGGATATGCAACCTATCTCTATTCCTCCTTATAGAATGGCTCCGGCTAAGTGAAAAGTGTTTAAGGAACAATTAAAGGATTTGTTAGATAAGGGTTTCATCCGACCGAGTATCTCTCAATGGGGTGGTCCCGTGTTGTTTGTTAGAAAGAAATATGGGTTTCATAGAATGTGCCTCGATTATCGTCAGTTGAATAAAGAAACCATTAAGAACAAGTAACTCTTCCAAGAATTGATGACTTTTTTGACCAACTTCAAGGGGCTAATTATTTCTCTAAGATTGATCTTCGTTCGGGTTATCACCAATTAAGGGTGAGAGGGGATGATATTCCAAAGACGGCATTTCGAACCCGGTACGGTCATTATGAGTTCTTCGTAATGTCGTTTGGGTTGACGAATGCTCCGGTGGCACTCATGGATTTGATGAATGGGGTGTTTAGACAATACCTTAATATGTTCGTAATTGTGTTTATTAATAATATTTTGAAATATTCAAGAAGTGAAAATGAACATGTGGACCATTTGAGAATTGTGTTGTAAGTTTTTAAGGACCAACAACTTTTCGCAAAGTTTAGCAAGTGTGAATTTTGGTTAAGGTCCGTAGTTTTCCTTGATCATATTATGTCAAGCAAGGGGATTGAGGTAGATCCAAAGAAGACGGATGCGGTCAAGAGTTGGCCTAGACCTCTAA
>NW_006239270.1:488897-491506 GCF_000226075.1 Solanum tuberosum | reverse complement strand
AATCTCCGACAAAGAAGGTGGTTAGAACTTTTGAAGGATTATGACATGAGTGTCCTTTATCACCCTGGTAAAGCTAATGTGGTAGCGGATGCTCTTAGCCAATTATTGATGGGTAGTGTGGCTCATGTAGAGGATGAAAAGAAAGAGTTGGTTCGTGATGTGCATAGGTTGGCCCGACTAGGTATTCAACTAGTGGATTCCACCAAGGGTGGTGTCATGGTCCATAATGGTTCCAAATCATCCTTTGTGGTGGATGTGAAGTCTAAGCAAGGTCTTGATCCTATGTTAGTCGAATTGAAAGAGGCGGTACTTAAGAAGTCTGTTGAGGCTTTCTCCCTAGGGGGAGATGGGGTGCTTAGGTATCCAAGTCGATTATGTGTTCCGAATGTTGATGATTAGAAGGAAATTTTCTTAGAGAAAGCCCATAGTTCTCGATATTCTATTCACCTGAGAGCCACCAAGATGTACCATGATCTACGGGAAGTCTATTGGTGGAATGGGATGAAGAAAGATATTGCGGGATTTGTGGCTAAGTGTTCTAATTGTCAACAAGTTAAGGTCGAGCATCAAATGCCGGGAGGCTTATCCCAAGATATAGGTATTCCCACTTGGAAGTAGGAAGATGTAAACATGGACCTTATTGTTGGTTTGCCTCGCACCCCGAGACAACATGATTTTATTTGGGTCATTTAGATCGGATGACAAAATCAGCTCACTCTATTCCCGTCAAGGTTTCTTTTTCGGCCGAAGAATATGCTAATATATACATAAGAGAAATGGTGAACTTGCATAGGGTTCGTCTATCCATTATTTCCTATCGGGGTACCCAATTTACTTCTCAATTTTGGAAGTTATTCCAAAAAGGCCTTAGCACTAAGGTTAAGCTTAGCACAACTTTTCATCCCCAAACTGATGGGCAAGCGGAGCATACCATCCGAACATTCGAAGATATGTTAAGGGCATGTGTAATAGACTTCAAGGATAATTGGGATGACCACTTGCCATTAATAGAGTTTGCCTACAATAATACCTATCACTCAAGTATCGGTATGGCTCCCTTTGAAGCCTTGTATGGTAGGAGTTGTAGGTCTCCCGTTGGTTGGTTTGAGGTGGGTGAAGTTGCTTTGATAGGTCCCAAGCTAGTTTATGAAGCTATTGAGAAAGTTAGGCTTATCAGAGAGAGGTTGAGAACGGCTCAAAGTCGTCAAAAGTTTTATGCCGATGTGAGAAGAAGGGACCTAGAATTTAAGGTTAACGATTGGGTCTATTTTAAAATCTCACCCATGAAGGGTGTATAGAGGTTTGGCAAGAAGGGGAAACTTCGTGCCCGGTATGTAGGCCTATACCAAATTTTGAGGCGTGTTGGTAAAGTTGCCTATGAGTTAGATTTGCCAAATGAGTTTACATGGGTGTAACACCCCGAAAATTCTATGAGTTAAGTTAGAGCCTCACCTTATGAATAATGACTTAAAAATAGTTTAAATGATGTTTCTAAACCTCAACTAATGTAATTGACTTACTGTGGAAGAGTAGAAGTCTAAACGTCAAGAAACGACCCTGACATCCAGAAACTAGAGAAGAATGTGGTCTAGTGTGTCCTTAGGTTTTGGGCAGGTTTGGGAGTGTCGTATGATTGTATAATCTGATGAAAAGGCATAAATTAGGTAAATATATGTTTATAGGGTCAAAACGTTTGAATACGACACCCCAGGACCACACTAAGGGACCCCGAGGAGGACCCTACCCTTGGCCAAGCAAGCTGCCAAGGCAGCTTGCAAGTTGTGCATAGAGGGAATGAGGGTGCGTCGCGCACTAGCTCCCCCAAGGAGAAAACTTTCAGTACGCGACGCGGTCGTGTCGTGGACTCTACTGTCTCGAAATTTAATTCCAAATATCTTCAGGGACGAAATGCAGAAATTCAGAATCTTTTTTTACTTCATTAAAGAGTCCATTTAAGTGAGGGGTATTTAGGGTACTTTAGGGGACGTGGGTCTTCTTTCTAAAGTGAAATTGATGTTATAAACTGATTTTTATTGATGTTATATGAACAATTATGGATGAATTTATGTTGTATTGGTGGTTTCTTGAATAATTCCCCATGAAACCCATGATTCTCCTTCTTTTCCTAATTCTAACGCTAGTTTGTGTTGGATATTAATGGAAGGCTATGAATTGAATGTGATGTTATGTAATTCATGTTTGTATGATGATTCTACCCTAGGTTATGTATAATTTCTATGAAATTAGGGCTGAGTCTTTGAATGAAGCCTTGAAGGCTATGAAGGGAATATGTCAATTGCTTATATTGATGTTGATTATGTTATTACTTCATGAATTACCTTGTATTATGTATTGGTTATGAATTGCTTGGTAATTGAAGTATGGATGTCCCAAGAAGGGCAAGAAGGTATGAAGGTTGGTTCTTCTTTGAACTCAAGTATGAAAGGTGAATTACTTAGATTGTAATGATGCTATACCTAATGTGTTGTTGTGGTGTTGATGACCTAGTTTCCTCATCCTTAACCCTCTACACTTGAATTAGCTATGAAGTATGTATGTATATTATGGTATGATTGCTATATGATTGAAAGGTAGTTCTCATGATTATA
>NW_006239270.1:483612-486898 GCF_000226075.1 Solanum tuberosum | reverse complement strand
TGGTTCATGCCGAGCAAATTGAGGAGCAAAAGCTTAAGCGAGTTGGTAGAAAATTGACGAGGTCAAGGGCCGATGATGGAAATTCTTCAAAGGTTAGGTTTGAAATCCAAGATAAGCCAAAGTTCAAAAAGAGGTTTTCCAACCAAGGTCCTCCTAACACTCTAAGGGTCAACAAAGGTAAAGTGTCTACCCCTAAGCCTCAAGAAGCAAGAGGTGGTGGTCCTTATGTTGAGAAGCCTAGTTGTACAAAATGTGGTCGAAAACATGAAGGGAAGTGCCTAGTTGGCACGGGTAATTGCTATGGTTGTGGTAAGAGCGGCCACATGAGGAGGGACTGCCCTATGCTAAAGGCTCAAGGAAGGGAAAATGCCCAAGCAAAAGCAAGTGACCCAAATCCCGATGCTCCTAAGAAGAATCACTTATATGCTATCCAATCCCGAGGTGATCAAGAGAGCTCTCCGGATGTTGTGATCGGTATGTTGCTAGTATTTCCAATAAATGTTTATGCATTGTTGGATCCCGGTGCCACTTTGTCTTTTGCAACCCCTTTAGTGGCTATGAAGTTTAATATGCTTCCCGATGTCTTAGATAAACCCTTTTCGGTTTCTACCCCGGTGGGTGATTCCATTATTTCTAACAGAGTTTTTAGGGGTTGTTCCATATCTTTGCCCAATAAAGTCACTTTGGTTGAGTTGGTGGAACTTGATATGTTAGACTTTGATGTTATATTGGGGATGGATTGGCTTCATGCTTGTTTTGCGTCCATAGATTGTAGGACCCGAATTATGAAGTTTCAATTTCCTAATGAAACCCCATTTTTTGAATGGAAGGAAGGAAATTCCGTTCCTAGGGGAAGGATCATTTCATGTCTAAGAGCTTGTAAGTTGATTTCTAAGGGTCATCTCTATCATATTGTGAGGGTCAAGGATCTTGAGTCCGAGATTCCTCCTTTGGAGTCGATCCCCGTAGTGAAGGATTTTCCGGAAGTGTTTCCCGATGACTTACTCGGGATTCCTCCCAAACGGGAAATAGATTTCGGCATAGATTTATTGTCGGATACACAACCCATTTCAATCCGTCCTTATCGGATGGCCCCGGCGGAGTTGTAGGAATTAAAAGCTCAACTCAAAAATTTGTTGGATAAGGGTTTCATCCAACCTAGTATATCTCGTTGGGGTGCACCGGTGTTATTTGTGAAGAAGAAGGATGGATCTCTTCGTATGTGTATTTATTACCGACAGTTAAATAAGGTGACCATTAAGAACAAGTATCCACTCCCTAGGATTGATGACTTATTTGATCAACATCAAGGAGCGAGTTACTTTTCAAAAATTGATTTGAGGCTGGGTTATCACCAACTTAGGGTGAGAGGTGTTGATGTTCCGAAAACAGCCTTCCGAACAAGATATGGTCATTTTGAGTTCTTAGTGATGTCCTTTGGTCTTACAAATGCCCCAGCGGCTTTCATGGACCTTATGAATCATGTGTTTAGAAATTTTTCTAGACTCATTTGTTATTGTCTTTATTGATGATATCTTGATATACTCTAAAAGTGAGGATGATCACATGAATCATTTGAGGATAGTATTGCAAGCCGTCAAAGATCACCAACTCTATGCTAAGTTTAGCAAGTGTGAGTTTTGGCTAAGATCAGTTGCTTTCCTTGGTCACATTGTTCTAGTGAGGGTATAGAAGTTGATCCAAATAAAACCGATGCGGTCAAAAGTTGGCCTTTGAATCCTTCTGACATCCAAAGCTTTTTGGGTTTGGCCGGTTACTACCAGAGGTTTGTTGAGGGAATTTCATCAATTGCATCTCCACTAACGACCTTAACTAAAAAGAAGTCCAAGTTCGAATGGTCGGAATCTTGTGAAAAGAGCTTCCAATTGTTGAAAGATAAGCTCACCTCCGCTCCGGTTTTGACCTTACTGGAGGGCAGCGAAGGGTTTGTAGTATATTGTGACGTTTCTCGAGTGGGTTTGGGTTGTGTCCTCATGCAGTATGGTAAGGTTATAGCTTATGCCTCGAGAAAACTCAAGGTGCATGAGAAGAATTATCCAACTCATGACCTTGAGCTAGCGGCCGTAGTCTTTGCTTTAAAGATTTGGAGACACTATCTCTATGGGGTACATGTGGATGTGTTTACCGACCACAAGAGTGTTCAATATATTTTTTAGCCAAAAAGAACTGAATCTCCGACAAAGGAGGTGGTTGGAACTCTTAAAAGATTATGATATAAGTGTCCTTTACCACCTCGGAAAAGCAAATGTGGTTGCGGATGCTTTGAGTCGTATATCAATGGGTAGTGTTGGGGTACATGTGGATGTGTTTACCGACCACAAGAGTCTTCAATATGTTTTTAGCCAAAAAGAATTGAATCTCCGACAAAGGAGGTGGTTGGAACTCTTAAAAGATTATGATATGAGTGTCCTTTACCACCCCGAAAAAGCAAATGTGGTTGCAGATGCTTTGAGTTGTATATCTATGGGTAGTGTGTCACATGTGGAAGAAGAGAAAAATGAGTTAGCCCGTGATGTACATAGGCTAACCCGATTGGGTGTCTGACTTGAAGATTCTCCAAAAGGAGGTGCTTAGGCACCAAGGGAGGTTATGTGTGCCGGATGTGGATGGCCTAAGAGAGACAATCTTTGAGGAGGCCCATAGGTCCCGATACTCAATTCATTCGGGTTCCACCAAAATGTATCGCGACTTACGTGAAATTTATTGGTGGAACATAATGAAAAGAGACATAGCAAATTTTGTGGCTAGGTGCTCAAATTGCCAACAAGTCAAAGCCGAGCACCAAGGACCGGGAGGTCTAACTCAAGATATTGATACCCCCACTTGGAAGTGGGAAGAGATCAATATGGACTTCGTGGTAGGTTTGCCTCGAACGCATACGCAACATGATTCCATTTGGGTCATTGTGGATAGATTGACTAAATCAGACCGTTTCCTTCCCGGCAAGTTTTCTTATTCGGTGGAAGATTATGCTAAGTTGTACATTAAGGAGATTGTGAAATTGCATGGGGCCCCATTGTCGATTATTTTGGATAGAGGTGCCCAATTTACTTTCCCTTTTTGGAGGTTTTTCTAAAGTGGGGTTGGTACTCAAGTGTAACTTAGTACCGCATTTCACCCTTAAACGGATGGTCAAGCAGAACGCACCATCCAAACCCTACAGGACATGTTGAGAGCGTGTGTCATTGACTTCAAAGGTAATTGGGATGACCACCTACCTTTAATAATATTTTCCTACAACAATAGCTACCACTCGAGTATTGCT
>NW_006239270.1:475201-483512 GCF_000226075.1 Solanum tuberosum | reverse complement strand
GTTTAGTAAGTCCGGCTCCCCACATGGGTTTCCTCTCATTTAGCAAGTCCGGATTACCCACAGTATGTGTTGTCTCATGAGATGGAAACCCCCACGTTTAGTAAGTTAGGGTTTTCTAGAGGCAATCTCCTTGACCCTTAACTATGTGCCCATATAGGACTTTAGCTTAGTGGATCCACCTAGACAACTATGTACGAATGGTTACACCTTAGGCAAGTGTTAACCCTCTCTTTTCGGTGTGGGAGTAGAACACCGGATTCCACGTAGCTCTCATGGTCTATGTCGGTTATTGCAATATTTCCCTAATGTAAAAGTAAATGAAAGTATGAAAGGTGTGAACTCTTACTAGGGATTTCTTAAGGGTTTCTACATAGTGTATGGTAGGGTATGGGACTTCCCTTGCACATTGCACTTGTGGGATCCTAAGGGATGGTTGTAGTAGTGTTCTCTTATGATTATGGTGATTGCGACTTATGTATGTTGAAGCTATGTTATGAATGATCATTATGAATATGGTAAGTTATGATGAAATATAATCTTATGAATGTATGCATGAAGTAGGTTGCTTAATGTGATACTTGGCTTTGAATAGGGTTATGGGGTTCTATTCTTTGCATTGCACTAGTATTGTTTGGGTTGTCTACATGTTGGGATGATATTATGTTGGTCTGGACTATGATACTTAATTTGTGTGCATATTGGAGTTACTTGGCAAAAAGGATGTTTTGACTAAAATGTCCTTTTATATATGTTTTAATGGTTTTAATGGATAGTAGCCATACTTAGTACATGTGTTGTACTAACCCATATTTTCTCCCTTTTCCCAAACATTTAGGTTCGGGCCGTTGAGGATTCAAGCTTACTTCTCAAGACACTTGGAGTTGCTTCCCCAAGTTGGTGAGTCCTCAAGTCCGAGGACAAGACCCTATGATCTAGCTTCTATGTTTAGTTTTGTGCTTATGTTGAAAGACATTGTTTTACTTTTCTATTTCAAGACTTCTTATTGATGTAAGGGCAAAGTCCCATTTTCGATACTTCTATGTCTAGATGGTGTATTGTGACGAAGTTAGATTCTATTTTTCATATATGAAGTGAAGTTGAACTTCCAAAGTAAATTTTAAATTTTCCGCAAATTTTATTCTATGATACATGCTATGACGAATGCTAAGGGCTTGTATAAGACCTCTTCGGACGTCGAATACGCCGGTAACGACTAGGGGGTGCTCTCGGGTCATTACAATGGGTGCATTCGGTATTCCATGTTTCTATGCTTAAGAAGTGTGTTGGAGACCCGACATCCATAATTCCCCTATAAGGGTTGAGAGTTGACGAAAGTCTTTCATATGAAGAGGTTCCGGTAGTGATCCTAGACCCATAAGTCAAGAGATTTAGAAACAGGGAAATAGCTTCCGTAAAGGTTTTATGGAGAAATTACTTAGTTGAGGGTGCTACTTGGGAGGCCGAGGCCGATATGAAATCCCGATATCCTTATTTTTTCCTTCTACTCCTATTCTAGCTTGAGGTAAGTAGTTCCTCTTGAGTTTTTCTTGTTTTGGGAGTCATGTGTGTTATATGTGTTTTTCCATGATTTCCCTATGATATGCATGTTCATGAAAGCTTACCTTTGAAATAAAATGAGTGTTTTTTTATGATTGATGTTCCTCATGTTGTTGTGCATTGAGTATGAGTTGCCTATTGACTTCATGAGATGAATTATTGAACATGCTTTGGTATTCTTTTTTAGAGTAAATTGCATATTGGCTCCATGAGATTTTGTTGAGCATAATTATAGCTTGGAAAAGGTAATTCCTCCTAAGAACATGAGAAAAATTCATGCATAATGGGTTGTTACATGTAGTTCCTACTTCCTTGTGATGCATTAAATATGTTTGAGATGGAGTTGATGTATCCTCCTTCATTTTGTGCATTGTTATCATGTTTCATGCATGATGGGCTGCTAGTCTTGAGTGTTTACTTCCGTAAGGTCTCTAGATCGTCATTACCAGGATGAATGTTCCCAGGGAGGAGATATTGTAACACCCCAGAAATTAGTAGGATAAACTAGAGCTAAACATAAGGGTTAGCATCAACGACAAAGGGCTAAGGGAAAGGGAGTGGGCTAAAGAAGCCTACTTTGGATTAAGCACTACCCCACCTACCACGCCCTTTGTGAGGCTCGTGGTGAGCAAGCCAGTAGCCTCCCCAAATCTGCCAAAAATGAGCCTCCTCTTCACGAGCCACTTCACGGCTCATGGTGAATACCATGGCTCGTGGGAAGGCTCGTAGAGTGGAGTTGATGGGGTGAGGGTTGAAGAAGGTGTCTTAGCCACTGCCTCAAGGCCCACGAGAGGGACCACGACTCGTGGCAAGCACCACAGCTCGTGGAGCCCCTCGTGAAGGTGCCTTAGGCTTGTGGGCTAAAGGCACATGTTTTCAAGCCAATGCCTCAAGGTCCACGAAGAGGACCACGACCCGTGGGACCCCACGTGGTACCTCGGCAGCCTACTTAAAATGAAGGGTCTTTTGGGTAATTTAGGTTTTAGTCCAACTTAAGTGAGGTCGTTTTGCCTTAACTTAGGGTCACTATATAAGTCATTTTTACTCAAAAACCAATCCATTCAACTAATTATTTCCGAAACCCAAATCAATTCCCAAAAGCTCTCCTCTCAAATATTTCTCTCTCTAGAAGTTAGAAGAAGAAGAAGGAAGTTCATCTAGGTTCAAGGTCAAGGTTCAAATCTTCCATTGAAGCTTAGCATTGGGATTTGTGATCAACGAATGGTAGTCTTTCATCCATGGATAGCTGTCATCCATGGAGTCCCTTCAAAATCCCAATTTCAAAGATAGAAATTCCCAAAAGTTAGGGTTTGATTCCAAAGTCATGGGTACCTTTCAAAATCTATTCTAATGATTGAATTATGTTATATTAAGTATGAATTGATGATTTCCTATGGTTTTTATGATGAATCCCCAAGAACCCATGATATCCCCATATTACTCAATTGTAATTTGTGATGTGGGTCTTTGTTGATGAAAGAAGAAAAAGTTATGAAATTATGCATGTAGTGATTGGGTTACTTAAATTATGTTGATATCCATGTCTAATGTATTGAATTCTAGATGTTTTGATTTGATATGAGCTTTGAACCTTGAAAGGGTAAAGTATGAGAATGATGCATGTTTTTATGAAATATATGTATATGTTTTAAGAACACTTTGAGAGTGAAGTGTCTATGATTATGGCGTAGTTGTTGTGTTGTTGAAAGGATATTCTTATATACACACTTATGCATGAATATGATATGATGTGAAAGGTTTTCTCACAATATGAAGGTTCTAAAGTTGAAAGGCTTTCTCACATTAATGCTTAGCACCGAGTGGATATTGTATATGAGATGGAAGCTTTTACACTAGGTGAGTCCGGTTTCCCAATAGGATTCTTTTACACTAGTTGATTCCAGGTTCCCAAAGTATGTCTCATGATATGGATCCCTTTTATGCAAGTTGAGTCCGGGTTTCAAGTAGCAATCTCCTTATCCAATAAACTATGTGCCCCCATAGGTTATTTAGCTAGTGAATCCACCTAAGCTAAAAGTATTGTTCTACCTTAGGCAAGTAGAACATCCCTTTTCGGTGTGCGTAACACCGGGGCACCATGTATAGCTCACATGGTCTCATGTCGGTTAAGGTTTATTCAAACAACAACAAGAACAAGAATATGAATTATGAACTATGGTTACTTAAGAAGCTTTTATATGAGTTTTCAAGGTTTTAAAGATGATGATGACTATGTTGACTATGTTTATGACTTATATGCTTTTCCACTCTCATTATGATGATATTTAAAATTGGTAAATTGCATTCTTTCAAATGAAATGTCCCTTTTTGCATGTTTTCAATGTTTTTATGCATGGCTATCACACTTGGTGTATTTTTGTACTAACACCTACTTTTCCTACATTTTTCCCCAAGTGTAGGGTTCGATTCTCGAGGTGATCATTCTAGTGGCTAGAGCTTGGACTTGAGTATCTTTCGAGATTGTTGGTGTGTCCTCATGGTTCGAGGACGGCCTTTTTTTCTATGTTGTAGTTCCCTCCATGTATTTCCTTTTTTGTACATGTTGTATGGGCTATGACCTATTTCATTCAAACATTGTAATAGATGGCTATGATGAGACTTAATGTCTAGAGTTCCGCTTTCGTTTATTAATAATTTGGACGTGAAATGTGTTTTACTCTTATTATTCTATTTCTTATGTTATGAGGACTAAGTGGCTTGTATGGAGTCCTTCAGGGTTTTTTACGCCATGTTACATCTAGGGATACCCCTGGGTCGTGACAGGTTCAGGGTCAGGACCAATAATTTCCATCTAAAGTTTGAATGTACAATATTGATTTAATTGCTCCACCACGCACAAAGATGGATCCCCAGATGAGGTTGGGTGAATGTTAGATTTTCTAATATGAAGGAGTGATGATTGACGGTTGAAAAATATAAGATGAATTAGCTAGATCCTCATTAAAAAATGTGAACTTGAAGTTCAAAAGATAATTCATTTGCATGATGTTGCAAATTATTTGCCAGATGAATTTGCTGACCCTATGTTATAATTCAGTTGCAAATGCTTTAATGAGAAGTTCTTAAAGGACAGAGTCTATGGTATGCCTGAAGCATGATAGACCAATCGATTCCAAATGAAAATTTTCTTAAGGAAAGAGAGGATCAAATGATCAAGATGGTCATGATAATGAGGCAAGTGTTTTAAAAAGAGCACGATGACATAACACTTCATTAAACCTTGGCAAACGTTCAGGTACCTAGAATGATGAAATATGAAGAGATCTCGATAAGTTATATCGTATTGGAATCGAGTCAAAAGACCGTCAACGATATCTTTGATATGAAGTAGAGTTCAATGCTACATATGATGACAAGGATCTTGAATTCAAAGTTGTCATATAATGTGGACAAATAAATGATTGGCCAAATGAAATGCACAATTCAAGTATATTATGTTTCACTTTGACAAGTGATGTTTTGGACTTATAATCCATAGATCAAGATATAGTCGGTGGGGTACAAATAAATCATTGTGCGAAAGTATAACCATAAGATATAAAGTACGGTATGTGCCTTGGGGAATACAGGGTTTTTCGCAAAAGTCCTGACATTATTAAATGGAGATATATTCTCCTGTGGTGGATGCAATGAGGCTTGTTTCAGTCTAGCAATATATGAAATACTTGAATATGTGTAATGAATGATTGTCATGTCTAGGTAAACAATGAAAGTTATATGGAAAATCCTTGAAGGATTTAAAAGGTCTTAAAGCAATTCTGTTGAGTACCCCAATGGTTGTGAGATTTCTTAACATAAAGAAAGATCAATTCCGATCTCATGACAATGATTGAAAAATATCATGTAATAGTGCAATTGGTGCACATACAGATTATTGATTATATAGATATCGAGAACTGTGTGATTTTTCTTTGTAAAGAGATATTACAGCCACCATGTATGAACATAATGATGCATGTATACCTCGATTGAATGAAGGATACATCAAAGAAGATTGCACAGAATACATTTCACCAAATTTCTTCTTCACATATGATTTTAAAAAAATGGTGAGATAGAAGTTCAAAAGATTTGTAAAAGTGATAATCTTACAGATTTATTCACTAATGCATTGCCAACATAAATATTTAAGAAGTTGAGATATAAGATTGAAATGTGACATCTCCGAGATATCAAGTTAAGCTTTCATCAGGGGGAGTGAAATGTCCATTGTACTTTTTTCCTTAACCATGGTTTTGTCCCTATTGGGTTAACCTGGTAAGGTTTTTAATGAGGCAGCACTGAAGGCGTATTATGAGATGTGTGTACTCTTTTTCCTTCACTAGGCACTTTTCCCACAGGGTTTTTCCTAGTAAGATTTTAACGAGACACATTATCTATGGACATCCTAGGGGAGTGTTATAAATCCATTGAACTAAATGGATTGTATATTGAGTTTATCGGGACTTTAAATTAAGGGTGACAAAAAAGTGTCAAAATAAAATGGCGGTGACATAAGTTTTAATTATTGAGTGTAGGTGACAATTATGTAATTAAGGATTGTGTAGTTGGCCTCAAGTTTCTAAGTTGGAAGTTTGGTCCATTGTATTAAATGACAACTAATAGGGTAAATGACTAAACCTAATTTAATCAAAACTGGAGAGAAGCCAGCAAGCGGACCATATTTCCCCCCGTCTCTTGTCGTATTCCTCATCTTCTTCTTCTTCTGCTTCATTCTTGCTTGCTTGCCTTTCTTCTTGTTCTCTTCATCCTCTTCTTCTTTTTCTTATTCGTACATTATTAGTCTTGGTTGTAGTCATTGTGCTTCTTCTTGCCGCCGTAGTCCTTGTGCTTCTTCTTCTTTTCTTTTTGAATCAGATTTAGCTAATCAGTGGACAAGATTTCGTTCTGTATTAATTAGAATTACTTCATAAATGATTGTGTTCACACACCATTGTTTGGTAAGTAAAGATTAATAGTTCTTTGAATCAATCATCATCATCTGGGTATAACCTGTAATTTTTCAATAATTTGCATTCGCGTTTCCAATATATGGCTATATATGTTGCAGCAGTTGACTATTGGAACAGATTATAGTCTTGTGTTGCAACAGAAGGTTATTTCAATATAGAAATATGTTGCAACATATAACTTACACAAGTTGCAACATATAACTTACACATGTTGCAACATATGATTTATGTGCCGCAACATAATAGTTATATGCAGCAACATATGACTTAGAGCCCATTTGGATTGGCTTAAAAATGTAGTTTTTAAGTCAAAAATAAAAAGTCAAACTGAAATGACTTTTAAGTCAAAAAATAAAAAGAAGAGGGAGACCTACTTTTAGTTTCTAACTTATTTTAAGTCATTTTTTATCCTGACAAACACTTTGTAACTTATTTTAAGTCATTTCTTATATTTGTCAAACACTTTCAGAAGTCAAAACCTGACTTAAAAGTAGGTTTGACCGACTTTTAAGCCAATCCAAATGGGCTCTTACATGTCGCAATAGAATAGCCATATGTTGAAACATGTGATTTATATGTCACAACAGAATAGTTATATGTAGCAACATATGACTTACATGTCACAATAGAATAGTCATATGTTGCAACATATAACTTACACATTTTGTTACAACATGTGATTTATGTGTCTCAACAAAATAGTTATATGTGGCAACATATGAGTTACATGTCGCAACAGAATAATCATATGTTACAATATATAACTTAATGTGTACCAACATGTGATTTATTTGTCACAACAGAATAATTATATGTAGCAATATATGACTTACATGTCGCAACAGAATAGTCATATGTTGCAACATATAACTTAATGTGTACCAATATGTAATTTATTTGTCACAACATAATATTTATATGTAGCAATATATGACTTACATGTCGTTACAGAATAGTCATATGTTGCAACATATAACTTACATATTTTGTTACAACATGTGATTTATGTGTCTCAACAAAATAGTTATATGTAGCAACATGACTTGTCGCAACAAAATAGTCATGTGTTGGAACATGTAAGTTACATGTTCCAACGGAATAATCATATGTGCCAACATATAACATACATATATATTAGTACTAATTGCTTTTTGAATTACTTTCTTCATTAGTACTAATTATTTTTTTAATTAATTTCTTTAGGTACAATAAATGGGGGGATTATTTGTAGGGATTGATTGTCGTGGTGAATGGATCGAGAAGAAAAATTGATATATTTGTCATTGGAAGGATGGTAAGAAAGGGAAAGGGCGGTAGGGATGACTGTCGAAAGAAATATTTTGTATGATAATTTTGTGAATTTAGTCATCCAAAAATGTGGACTCAATTGTCAACCGAAAAATGTTGTCATGAGTTACATTCCCAGTTTTTTCATAATGAGAAGGTCTTACCTTTTAAAATCACTTATCAGCCTAGTTTGCTTGTTTATTTAGGAAGAGTAGTGAGGCCCATATTAAGAGTCTACGTGGTTGAAAATCCTATCGAGGAGATCATAAGCAAGAAGAAGACCAACATGATATGTTTAATGATGAATTTGATGTTGTGGACATGAATAATTACGATGATGAAATTGGAAAAGATGAAGTGCCGGACCTTGAGAGCAATAATCCTCCTACATCTATTATTGGTAGGAAGAATCCAGCTTCTTCTCAATCATCACGTGTGAATAATGTTCGAGATGACAAAATCGGTTTTTATAAGGGAATGACATTCAAGAACAA
>NW_006239270.1:474280-474687 GCF_000226075.1 Solanum tuberosum | reverse complement strand
AAAATATTCGAAATAACTTTCACAATTCAAAGGTAGTGACCCATTTTTATAAAGCAGCAAAGGCGTACGATAGATGTGAGTTCAATGACCATTTCAATCAAATAAGAGATTTGGTACCAAAGGCGGCTGAAACTCTTGAACATATTGGATTCCACACATGGAGTAGGGCATTATGCCCAGGAAATAGGTACATTATCGTATATACTATCTCATTTTAGTTTATTGTAATTTTATGTGTTTTGATTGATTTTTATTTTTTGTTGTGTAGATATAACATTATGACGTCAAACATCGTGGAGTCGGTGAATGCTATGTTTGATGTTGAAAGAGAATTTCCCATGGTCGCTCTATTTGATGAAATAATGATAAGTCCACAAATTGGACTCATTTAGGGCTATATTTTGATA
>NW_006239270.1:473731-473941 GCF_000226075.1 Solanum tuberosum | reverse complement strand
GTAGAAGTTTGTGGTTCTATAGTCAATATGTTTTTTGGTGTTGGCCTTGGGGTAAATGGCTTTTCGAATAACTTGTTTAAGTTTGAGTTATTATGTTTTTCACTAACTCGTTCGCTTGTACCTGCAGCTGTATTTAAACAAATGTTATGGATTTTTAGGTGTTTCCCAACGTCACCTTTTAGCTCTGGATTTTTTCTGTCTTTCGATCGA
>NW_006239270.1:469447-470848 GCF_000226075.1 Solanum tuberosum | reverse complement strand
GGTAGTTTACAATCTCTAGCTATGTGTCCTAATTTTCCACAATTATAATAAGTATATTCCGTTAGTTTTCTTTTTGGTCTATATGGCCTTTTGGTTTTGTAGTTTTTTACATAGTATCTTCTTCTTGGTTTTTTATATTTATATTTTGATCTGTATTTTTTATTATATTTCTTTCTATTTTTATAATACCTATCCGTACAACCAAATTGAGTTGTTGTTTTATTTTTGCAATATGCCAAGTTTTTTTACTAATATTTTTCCATTTTTGTATGTTTTTCACATAGTTCCATAAACCATCGTTGCAAGAATTTTATTCTAGCTCCTAAGGTGTCTGTTAATTCTGCTTCATTCCAACTTTTTATTACTTTTGAATTAAAAGGTTCTGGTAATTTTGTAAAATATAATTTTCTTATTTCTTTACTTTCTTCTATGCTATATGTTCCTTTATAATAGTATTCCCTAAATGCGCATGTATATTCATCTATATAACACATATTACATATTGCTAATTTTGTCATTAGATTCCGATTTATGATTTTTTCTTTATTTTGTTCTTCTACCTCTGTTGTCATACTACTAAATTCATTTCTTATAGCTACTTCGTATTTATATAATATTTCTATAGTTGTAGTAGCTAATTCGCCATTTGATTTTTTATTACTTCTTAGAGTTTTTAAACTTTCATCTGACAAGTTTTGTAGCCATAATTTTACTGTTCCTATAAGCGTTCTTTCTATATATCCTGGTGCCTCTGTCATTACTATTTTGTTATCTATTAATTGTTTTGATATATATCCTATCCATAATTGGATTGTTTTATTTATATCTGCTACACAGTCTAAATCTAAAAAATCATGTTGTCCAGTTATTGGTTTAGGCGTCCATTTTTTATTTAATTTTTTATCCCATGTAGTTTTTCCTCTATCATATTGTTCATAATTTTCATTATAATATTCTGGATTAAAATTTTTTGCGTCTTTTACTCCTGATGTGCTAGGTTTTTCGTCCATGTCTACGTCTTCTGTATTTACTTCTAAATTCTTTGTATTATCTATGATTGCTAAAAGTTCCGTATATGTTTCGCTTGTTTCCGAATGTTGTTCTAGATCATCGTCGTTTATTTCATCAATTCTTATTTCGGGTAGATTATCTTGGCTATTTTCTCCTTTTTCTTCTATTTCGTCTTCTAATTGTAATTTTTCTTTAAATTTAATTATCTCATTTGCTAATTTTGTTTTTTGCTCTTTTTCTTTTTGTTTAATTTCATACATTTCTTTTAATATTGCTAGCTCTTTTTCTAGCTCTATTATTTTAGTAGAGGAACTAAGCGGAATACCGGAACTACATAAGGCATTTATTACTTATAAAAGAGTTACTAAGGGAAATCTATTCTATGTAAAG
>NW_006239270.1:448971-469266 GCF_000226075.1 Solanum tuberosum | reverse complement strand
TGTTATTATTAAGTCTATTTTGCCTATGTTCTAATTCCTGTCTTTTCGCTATAATTATTTCAGTAAGTTGTTGTCTATATTCGTTATTCTCGCTATTCATTGTATTTTTAAATATTGAATATATTTATATTCTATTTTTGATATATTATCTATTAATTGATCTAATTTATCGTTATCAGTTTTTGTGATATTAAGTTGTTTATATTCCGGATATAGTTTGTTTAATTTTCTTCTTATTTTTCTTAACTTTCTACTAGTATATTTCTTACTATGTTTCTTATTATCCATGAATGCTATAAGCCTATCGATCCATGGTACATTCAAGGATTGCTCTAGAGTCCTTCTGAAAAGTATACCATAGGCCTATCGATTCATGGCCCCTCATTACATTCTTATACTCATGAAAGTAATGCCATAAGCCAATCGATTAATGGTAAATTGACTCATTAAGAAAGGAATGTCACTAGCCTATCGATTCGAGAGTCTTCTTTACATTAGATCATTTATGAAAGGAATGCCTTAAGCCTATCGATTCATATCTATCAAGTCAAGACACATTCATTAATCATGTATGAAAGGAATGCCATAACCTATCGATTCATATTGATCAAGTCAATACACATTCATTATACAAGAAAGGGTGCCTAAGCGTACCATTTCAAGTTAGAACATTACATCATAGAAATCCTTTTCATTCTAGCATCTTCATTCATGAGTGTCAAATTGAAAATTAGCCTTTCAATCATAACACAATCACCTTCAAGACATGATCACCATAACTTCATTGAATTCACATTCATATACTTAGAAAGTAAACACCTCCACCTTTCAAGTGGATCAATAGGTCAAGCACAATTCTACTTCAACAAGAACATTTAGTCATAACTTGCCTTCAAGGCCATAAATCTGAAATCATCAACACACCAACAATTTACCATAGGCATAGAAATTGATACAATTCAATAACCCAAAGCAATTTAGACATATTACCATCATAAGCTTTCATAATCAATAAACCCATTTCAGAAAGGCACAATTTAGGAATTGAGAGTAATCATAGGTCCATGGAGTATTTTCATCATAAATAATCATTTAAACATCAATACAATTATTATATGACATTAGAAACCATTTGAAATCGTTTCAAGAAAGAACCCATCAGATTGAGTAAAACCCTAGGATTTTCATGAACTTGAAAACTTTGAAAACTTCTTTGAAATTGACTCTAGGGTGAAATCTAACCCTAGATGAAGGATCACCATACCTTTACTAAGATTTCCCAAGATATTTGATGAAGAAACACCTTGAATCAAAAACCCTAGCTCCCACTTCTTCTTCTTCTACTGTGGGAACTTCTAGAGAAAGAAATATTTGAGAGGAGGTGGGTTTCTTTTTTATTCTATTTGGAGTAACTTAAATGAGAGAATTCAAGTCTAAAAAGGTCTTAAAAGGGTCATATAGTTGCTATAAATAGAATAGAATAATAAGGACTCAACTTAGGAAAAGAACTAAGGACCCTTAAAGTCTAAATTTAAAAATATGCCTCCTTCACGACTTACCTCGCCCATTTGCCCCTCTTGGCTCGCCAAGGGCACTAGGCAACTCACCAAGTGCACCCTTGGCTCGCCCAATTTTCCAATGAGCTCAAAAATTAGGCAGTCCACTTGGCGTACTAGAGGAGTCAATGGGAGACATGCCAAGCTAGTTGGCGAGCTTGCACCTAGCTCTCCCTTTGGTCCAGCATCTTGGCCAAATGGGGCAGCCACTAGGAGATCACAAGCGCACAAAGGGGACTCGCCCAACCCTTTGGGCGATCAAACAGCCCCATCGTCAAACTGCCCCTCAAGGAACAAGGCTCCTTTCACCCTATCTTGCTAGCCTAGGCCATTGCTTCCACCCTAGGCTTCTACCTTGCTCCATTTTGGTTCTAAAACAGCCTAGACATCAACCTAAAGTCACACTATCCCAAACGTTAAGGCTCTAGTTCAACCTATCATTTTCTGAGTCGTTACATTATCCCCCACTAAGGAACATTCGTCCTCGAATAAAACTTAGAAAATACATTAAGGGAACAAATGACTCGAGACTAGCAGCCCAACAATCATGCAACATCATAAACATTGCATAAACATAGGAGGAAACATCAACCCCATATCTAAAGCTCAATGCAACATAAGCAAGTAGGATCTACATCTACAAACTCATTATGCATCAAAACAACAACATATCTCATTTCGTTGGATGAACTTCCTTCTCCAACTGACATAATTCTCATCATAAAATCATTAAGATCATTATGAAATTACTCTCCAAAGCACAGTTAGGCATGTTCAACAATTCACCTCATGAAGCATATAGACAATTCATATCAAATGCACATCAACAGGAGGAACATAAATCATGAAAACTCATTTTCTCATTTAAACAAGAATTCAACTAAAACATGCATAACATAAGGAGACCATGGAAAATCACTTTTCACATAAGACTCCAAAACATGAAACAAGCTACAAGGAACTCTAGGTCTCAAGCTTGAATAGGAATAGAAGGAAAGAGATAAGGATATCAACACTCACCACAACCTACTATTCAACATTCCATCCCCCACTTTAGGGTAAACCCAACTAAGGCTAATCATGAAAACAACACAACAACCTCAAACAACACATTCACAATCATAAGGAACTATCAACTTATCGGTACCTTCATCCGGATTAGCTCATTTGCCCTCATTGGCTTGAAGTGCATAGAAACGGTTCTTCTTTGGAGCATTAGGATCCGGGCCAACAGAAGGAGTATGTTTGGCCTCCCTTCCTCTAGTCGTAAGAGTAGGACAATTTCTCACTTGGTGATCATGCTTTCCACAACCATAGCACCCACTAGTACCGGCTATGCACTTCCCATGATGCCACTTCCCACAAGTGGTGCATAGAGGTTTAGAAAATGGAGGTCCACCACCTTTCTCCTCATAAGACTTAGGGGCACTAGAATAATCTTTGCTAGGATCTCTCTTCTTGAACCTAGGTTGACCTTGCTCATCGGATCTACCCCTCTTCAACTCCTTACGTTTCCTCTTAAGTTTGTACTCGTCAATAGATTGAGCATACACCATGAGTCTAGAAATGTCCATATCATTATGGAGCATCGCCGTACGTCACTCTTCCTCAACTAGGTTGGATATACCCATCACATACCTACTCATCTCATCTCTAGGGTTAGACGCCAACGACAGAGAATACATAGACAAAAAGTAAATTTGAAGGAGTACTTTTCCACACTCATGCTACCTTGCTTAAGAATGATAAACTCCTCAACTTGACACTTCCTCTTGTTACGGGGAAAGTATCTACCAAGAAATGCTCCCTTAAATTCCTCCCATTCTATAAAACCCACTTCTAAATGCCTATTGCTTTTCCATAGAGTGAACCACACTTGGGCAACCTCTTTCGATTGATAGGAAGACAACTCCGCTTTCTCCCTAGAAGTTACCCCCATAGCATGGACTATCTTATAAACTTCATCCAAGAATTCTTGGGGATCATCTCCCACTTTAAAGCCAAGAAAAATCAGAGGATTCATCCTCACAAAGTCTCTCAACCTTGAGGCCACGGTACTGTCATTACAATTCACCCTAGGCCCCACATCTCGGTTATTTTGAGCCATCATGGCTTGAGCTAAGGTTAGAAAAGCCGTCATAATCTCTTCGTTGGTCATGGCCAGTAGATCCACCGAAACTTTATTCTCTTGAGGCAATTGGTCACCTTGAAGACCTTGGGGAGGAACTCCCACATTCTCATACTCCTCCTCCATCCTTCTTTGGTTAGCCCTTGTATTCATATCCTATAAACACAAGAGAAGGATTAGGAAAAGGACATCTATAAAGCTAAACTCTAAGGCATGACTTCAAGATTTTGAAAGACGTGTAACTTTCTAATGTCCAATAGCATCTCGCTCATAGATGTGTTGCGACTCACAGCAATGAACAAGACTCTCCTAGATGTGGCTTGTGAGACATCAACCTTAAAAAGCAATTCTAAAATCTTATGCTCTGATACCATGTTCGTCCTGACCCGAGAGCACCCCCTAGTCGTAACATGGTGTACTCGACCCCGAATAGGTCTTATAAAAGTCTCATAGCATTCATTCATCTAATAGATGATAGAAATAGGACGGAATGAAAACTTTTCATTTAAAACCATACGATTCAAAACATTCATTTAACATTCTTTCAAAAGACACAGCGGAAGTCTAAGTCTCACATGGCCATCTTAGACACAATCTCAAGACATAAGTAGGGACACAGTCCTTTTCAATCGTAAAACTACTAAATGTCTATTACTTGAAAAGGGAAGGAAACTTTAAAAAGGCACTTGTCCTCGGTCTATGAGGAGGTACCTCTCTAGCCTTGGAGGAATAGTAATCCAAGCACTTCAATCTAGCTAGAAGCAATCACTTGCCGGAACCTACACTTGTAGTAAAAATAAGAGAGATATGGGTTAGCACACAAAAATGTACTATGTATGATGACCATGCAAAAACATGCTTTAAAAGGGACATTTGAGTTGGAAACCATGCATTATGCCACTTTTAAGAAATACCATGTACAATAGCATAAGAGACGTACAATACAAGTATAATCATCATGAAAACCATTACCTTCCTCTTTTGACCTTCACCTCATGTAACCCTCATGCTATACCTTGTGCAATGCATGGATAGCGTCCCATACCACCATCCACACCAAGGCATCACATTAAGGTCACCAAAAGTGAACTTACCATTCGTACTCTTTCACCATTACACCCTATCCATACATAAGAGACATAACATTTACTAAGGCATGACAAGGGAAAATAACTTATAATATGACCAAATATAGCATGCATATCACATTAAGCATTTAAGAGTCCACATTCTTCAATTACTTCATTTAGAGGACTTTCATGCAATAGTTATTAAGACTTAGAGAACTTTCTATAACCCTATCGAAGCCTACTCGTGCAATGTATAGATAGCATCCCATACTACCACCTACAATTCATAGAACCTCTCAAGAAACCATAATGCACATCTCACATGATGGGAATAAGCGTTTAACCGACATTGACCATGCAAGCTAGACATGGGATCCGGTGTCATATAGCCTCACACTGTACAGAGGTGTTCCACTTGCCTAAGGTAGAACGATAACATTAGCTCGGATTGAATCCGCTGGCTAATATCCTATGTGGGCACATAGTTATGGGATATGAAGATGTTCCTTGGAACTCTAACCTAACATTGGGAGAGTTTCCATCTAACCATATCCATTCGGTGCTTAGATTTCATTCCCATAGATCATTTCATTCACAGTACATTAGTGTACTAGGGAGGAATGTCATAAGCCTATCGACCCATGAAACATCATTACCCAAGGAAGGAATGCTATAAGCCTATCAATCCTGGTACATTCAAGGATAGCTCTAGCGTCCTTATGAAAAGAATGCCATAGGTCTATCGATTCATCGTCCCTCATTACATTCTTATACTCATAAAAGGAATCCATATGCCTATCTATTCATGGTACATCGACCGATTAAGAAAGGAATACCACTAGCCTATCAAATCTAGAGTCTTCTTTACATTAGATCATTTATGAAAGGAATGCCTTAATCCTATCGATTCATATCCATCAAGTCAAGACACATTCATTAATCATATATGAAAGGAATTCCATAGCCTATCAATTCATATTCATCAAGTTAAGACACATTCATTATACAAGAAAGGGTGCCTATGCCTTCCACTTGAAGTTAGAACATTACATCATAGAAATCCTTTTCATTCTAGCATCATCATTCATGATTGTCAAATTGAGAATTAGCCTTTCAATCATAACATTATTACCTTCAATACATGATCACCATAACGTCATTGAATTCACATTCATATACTTAGTAAGTAAACACCTCCACCTTTCAAGTGGATCAATAGGTCAAGCACAATTCTCCTTCAACAAGAACATTTAGTCATACCTTGCCTTCAAGGCCATAAATCTCAAATCATTAACACATCAACAATTTACCATAATTAAGGAATAGATATTGATATAATTCAATAACCCAAAGCAATTTAGACTTATTACCATCATAAGCTTTCATAATCAACAAACCAATTTCATAAAGGCACAATTTAGGAATTGAGAGAAATCATGGGTCCATGGAGTATTTTCATCATAAATCATCAATTAAACATCAATACAATCATTATTTGACATTAGTAACCATTTGAAGAAAGAACCCATGAGATTGAGTAAAACCCAAGGTATTTCATGAACTTGAAAACTTCTTTGAAATTGACTCTAGGGTGAAAGCTAACCCTAGATGAAGGATCACCATACCTTTACTAAGATTCCCCAAGAAATTTGATGAAGAAACGCCTTGAATCAAAAACCCTACCACCTACTTCTTCTTCTTCTTCTTCTTTGGGAACTTCCAGAGAGAGAAATATTTGATAGGAGGTGGGATTCTCTTTTATTCTATTTGGAGTAACTTAAATGAGAGAATTCAAGTTTAAAAAGGTCTTAAAAGGGTTATATAGTTTCTAGAAAAGGAATAGAATAATAAGGACTAAACTTAGGAAAAGAACTAAGGACCCTTAAAGTCTTAACTTAAAAATCTGCCTCATTCACGACTTATCTTGCCCATTTTGCCCTCTTGCCTCGCCAAGGGTACTAGGCGATTCGCCAAGTGCACCCTTGGTTCACCCAATTTTCCAGTGAGCTCGAAAATTAGGCAGTTCACTTGGCGGACTAAAGGAGTCAATGGGAGACACGCCAAGCTGGCTGGCGAGCTTGCACCTAGCTCGCCCTTTGGTCCAGCATATTCGCCAAATGGGGCAGCCACTAGGCTATCACAAGGGAAAAAGGTCGACTCGCCCAACCATTTGGACGATCAAACAACCCCATCGCCAAACAAACCCTCAAGGAACAAGGCATCTTTCACCCTATCTTGCTAACTTAGGCCTTTGTTTGCAACCTAGGCTTCTACCTTGCTCCATTTAGGTTCTAAAACAACCTAGAAATCAACCTAAAGTCACACTAACCGAAATGTTAAGGCTCTAGTTCAACCAATCATTTTCCGAGTCGTTACATTATCCCCCACTTAGGAACATTCATCGTCAAATGCCACTTAAAAAATACATTAAGGGAAAAACGACTTGAGACTAGCAGCCCAAGAATCACGCAACTTCATAAACAATGCATAAACATAGTAGGAAACATCAACCCCATTCAAAATCTTAATGCAACATAAGTGATACACCCCGTACGAACTCGTAATACCTAGCTAACGCTTGACTAAATCTAGTAGGTTTAACTAGAGACTCACATGTTAGTATATAGTTGAAAACTTGTTTAAATAATGAAAAATGGCTATTGAAGTTAGTTTGGTGATTTTAGAGATCAATCGTCAAGAAATGACCATGACGTCCGGAAACTACTAGACTAAACGAGGGATAAGTTTGAGGGTTAGAGCCAAGGAAGAGGACTAGGGCAGTCCAATCTTCCATGGAAACTTCATGACCTTCCACAACCACCACCACAGCTCTTGGTGTGGCTCGTGGTAGGCTAGGCAGTGGCTAAACAAAGGCTGTCCCAAAACAGCCCCTCCACACGAGCCACTTCACGGCTCATGGTGATGACCACGGATCGTGGGAATGCTCATGGTGGTGCCTTAGGTTTTTAGGGGTTAATAGAAGGTTTCCTAGACACTGTATCATGACCACGAGAGGCACCACGGCTCGTGGAGCCTCACGTGAAGGGCTTTCCACTAGACTTAGAGTATAGGGTCAACTTCAAATGGGAATATCTATTAGCTCAAAACGAATTAGGTTTTACTTGACCTATAGAATTAAATGTCTCTGCGTCCTCTTTCCAACGCAACCGAGTTTACCCAATTCCGATCTCGGAGTAAAAAGTTATCCCTGAAATAGTGAAGCACTGTCAGGCTGGAAAACATTCACGACCCGTTTCACGGGCCGTGGTGATGATCACGGTCTGTGAAGGCTTCAGTGATGCCATTTCGACAGTTTCCAGCAAGTAACTTATTGGGTCTTTTCCCAATTGTTTTAACTCAAGGATATCTCATTTTCCCAAGACTAGGACCATTATTTAAGTCATTTTAACCCCAAAACTCACCCAATTAAATCAATGATTCCAAGACCCCAAATCAAAACTTAATTTCCCTTTTCTCTCCCAACGTCTTCTCTCTAGAAGCACCATTGAAGAACCAAGAAGAGATCAATCTAGGGCTTGAAATGGAGTCTTTCTGATGGGATTTTGAAGGAAATCTACACCTAAGGTATGGGAATTCTTTATCCTTGGTTAGCTATCACCATGGAGCCCTTTCAAAGTGTTTTCAAAGTTCCCCAACTTCTAGGTTTTCAATCCAATTCGTGGGTCTCTTTCTAAAAGTGTTTCCATTGATCTAAAATGGTTATTTATGATTATATATGAAGGTTTGTGGATGAATTCAAGTAATGTTTATGGTTTTTGAACAATTCCTCACAAGACCCATGATTTCCCTTCTTTCTCAAATCTAAACCCTATTATGTCTTGAATGATGAATAAAGGGTGAGAATCTAGTTTATTTTAATGTAGTTAATTATTGTATTGTGATTTTATCCTATATGATGTATGAATATCATGAAAATAGGGTGGAATCTTGATAAAAGCCTTGATGGCTATGAATGAAGGTTTTCAATTGTTGACTAGTCTTCTATTGAATGGTTGATCCACTTATGGTGGAGATGTTTACTTATTATATATCATTAGTATGAATGGTTTGATCCACTTATGGTTGAGGTGCTTACTTGTTAGTTTGAGTTGTAGTGTTGAGACAAAGTCCCTCTTCCCTACAACCCTAGGCATGACTAAGTATGATATGTTATGAACAATGTATGGTCTATATGTTGAATTGCATGAGGTGTTATTTTGGAAGGACCCTACCCACATAATCCACTATATGAATATATGATTCTATACATGCCATGAAGGACCTACTTGAATTATGAATGTATCCATGTCTATTGTAATAAAAGTTAGATATTTTACTTACATGGTCTAAGATACTTAAATGCAATATATGTGATTTATGCAAGAGTTGGGATATTGTGTACATGTTGTGACCCCCTTGAGAAGGGAGGTGTCTATGATGATAATGTTGTTGTTGTTGTACCATTGTAAGGACAATCATACAAACACGCACTACATGCATGAATACGAATATGATGTGTCTAGGTGTCAATTGAAAGGCTAGTTCTCATATGCACCTTTACATACTATTATGCATGAAATGTACATGACCATGATGATATGACTAAGAACGATATGCTATGACTACACATGATAGGTTGATATTACGGTAGTATTATATGTTGCATGAAAGGCTTTTCTCATGAACATTCTAGGAATATAATATGAAAGGTTTTCTCATACTATGGTATATCTTGATTCTAAGGTTGAAAGGACATTCTCACATAAAGAATCTATGAGCTATTATGATATATGATGGCTTGAGTGCTTAGTGAATTCATCCATAAATATGACTCAAGTAAAGACAAAATGTTACTTCAAAAAGGGGAGTTTGGGCTTAGCACCGAGAGGATATGTATATGAGATATGATTCCTACACAAAGGAAGGAGGTTTCCACTAAAGAGGTCTCACGAGATGGAAACTACAATACTATTAAGTATATAAAGGGTTTCTAGAAGCAATGTCCTTATCCCTTAATTATGTGCCAACATAGGATTGTTAGCTAGTGGATCCACCTAGCTGCCATAATGTATGTATGTTCCACCTTGGCAAGTTGAAAACTCTCTTTTCGGTGTGGGAGGAATACCTCGGATTCGATGTAGCTCACATGGTCTATGTCGGTTATGGAAAAATTTCCCAATGTTGTAAGAATGAACTAAGATTTGAAAATGACTTATGAATGAGGACATGGGCTCTAACTAGGGTTTCTTGAGAGATACTACTTAGTATAGGTAAGGGTATGGGACTTTATCTATACATGGCACAAGTGGGTCTTATGAGAAGTTTTTGTGTGAGTCCTATATGTATGACAACTTATGAATGTATGGCATATAAGAATGATTAAGAATGACTTCACTTAAAATGAATTATGCATGTGAACTACACTTATGATTTCTTGATGGGTTTGCTTAGTATATGTGGGGGTATGGGACTTCACATGTACATTGCACAAGTGAACTTGTGAAGGGGTTATGAGGGTGGTTTACTTATGATATGAAGTATATGAAATATGACTAAGATGTATGATATGAATATGTTGCATGAACTATGACTAATGACTCCTCTATGAGGTCTACTTAGTATGAGGGGTATTATGGGATGCCACTCATACATGGCACAAGTAGACTCATCAAATAGACATGGCGTAGTTCCATTTTATTATGAGTCATATGAGTAATGCATGTTTTCATTGAGTTAACTTTATGATTGACTTTCCTTGATATGAGATAGTGTTTATGAAGGTCTCTTTATTATGTGTATGATCTATGAATGAGACTAATGTATGATAAGTATGAGCATGGTTATACAAAGGTAGTACTTAGTGTAGATAGGCTTATGGGGCTTTGTCTACACATGGAACAAGTGCAACCTAGGGTTACTAATGTGATTACTCTATTGTGATGCAGTGACCTTGATATTTGACTAAGCATGAGTATTATGTCTTGTAATGAGTGATAATGCAATGAGACTATGTTTAAAGACTATGCTTATGGTGATGTTATTATCCTTTTTGCCTTGATGAACTCTATGTGAGATGTTTATGACTTATGTTCTCCAACTCTTTTAAAGAATGATGTTCAAAAGTGCTTAAAGCATGGTTTCAACTAAATTTCTCTTTTAAGCATGGTTTAATGGTTTTTATGCATGGCTTCCATACTTAGGTACTTTTGTGCTAACCCCTTCTTCTGCTTATTCTACAAAGTGTAGGGTTTGGAGATGTGGTATCTTATACTTGGAAGATAGGTTTCTAAGGAGCTTGGAATGAAGACTTGGGAAGTCCTCATAGTTTCGAGGATGAACCTACCTTGTTCCTTATGCCTTTACTTTATGTTTTTAAATTCATCTAAGGGTTGTGTCCCTAAGGTTGTTTGAAAAGAGATTTAAGTCTAATGTTATAGATGGTTTGAGACATAGTGTCATAGACTCTCTCTTATTTTATAAAGTCTTCTATTGTAAAGAAAAGTTTTAAATTTTCCGCTATTTTCATATCCTTTAATGTTCATGAAATGCTAAGGGCTTGTATTATACCTGTTCGAGGTCGAGTACACCATGTTACGACTAGGGGGTGCTCTCGGGTCGTGACAAAGTTGGTATCAGAACATAAGGTTTTGAAATGGTCTTAGAATGTCTCAAACCACGTCTAGTAGATCTATAAGCTCTCTCTCTTATCCCTTATTTGATGGTCCTTAGGATTTGACTGTTAGGAAGGTTTATGCTTCAAGAGTGAGGGGGAAAGGTTGGTTGTGATGCCAACTATGGCTATGTGATTTGTGATATTTGAGGTAATAGTTTGAGATGTTGCCCTTTTGTGTTATAATGCTTCCTAGTTACCTATGTGTAGTGAAGGTTGGTTAGAAGAACTTGAGTAGGCTTACTTCAAAGGGGGAGATAGTGTGCCTACCTAGCAAGGTAATTGTGAGGTTATATTTAGTTGATGATAGAACCCATATAGTCAAATTGTTAGTTCCCAAATGAGACTATCCGAGAATGGAAATGGGGAAAGATCATATGCCATAAGTTTGGTCTTAAGTTGTGGCTTAAAGTTGACTTTGAGGTTGTATGTACCACCTAGATGAGGTAAACAAGAAGAGTGTAGGTGTTGACCAACTTCAAGGAGTTAGTTGTCTTTTAAGATTGATCTCATGTATTGTCATTTGAGTGGGGTGCTTAGATAATACCTAGGCATAGTTGGTTGGTAGATCCCACAAAAGGTGATGATAAGGATTGAAATGGTCTAGAGTTGTCTTGATCCAACGTTAGTGAAAGAGAAAAAGGTTTCTTAGTCAAAACTCTTCTAAGTTTCCCCTAAGGTTTAACCAAGAAAGGATGTCTACCCCTAAGTCTCAAAGAGTGAGTGGTAGTGGATCTTAAGGGTTTCGATATGCATTTTACGTTTTATTAAATTTCGGAATTATATGGGTCAAAGATAGAGGAAGATCCTCTAGAGTCTATAGATGAGGTATCTAAGGTGATGAACTTTGTAGGACTAATTTCGGTGATACTTTTCTTTTGTGTGTTGATAAATAGGATATGGTAAACTTTTGTGTCATCCCTAGTATTCATGGGTTTAGTTATGGCCATATGTGGTTGATTAGTATAACCCTACTTAGTCCTTGTGAGTTTCATAACGTGTTAGATTTTGATGGAATAGTGGTGTTTAAGTGATGCCTGTAAGGGTGGAGTGAGTAAACTCATTTAAAAGAGGATAGAAGTGTAATCCTCCATGGTTTAGAATCATATTGTGATGAGTGTGAAGGTTTAGTTATGACTTTCTCCGACCTTAGAATTGAAGGAAGTAATGTTTTAGAAAGCCTGCATAAGTTGTCTCCTGTGAAAGGGATAATGTGCCTAGATAATGAGGTTGTTGAGTACCTTTGATGTTTATGAGATAGATATTTTTGGATTCTCACCTTATGTGGTGTAGTGAGTTTGAGAAACTTAGACCCGGGTGGTAGACTCATATGAGACCTTGAGTGATATCCTAGTGAGGGCCTTAGAAAGGGATGCTACTAGGGTTGACTTGGAAGACTTTTTGGATGGAGGTACCGGTATGTTGGTAATTTCATGTGAGAGTAAGTGCTATGCTGTATTCCGGTATTACCTTAATTAGTATGATGCCCTATGAGGCTATAAGATTTGGAGTTCTCTGGATTAATTAATAGAGCCTTTTTCAGATTTAACCCCGATTAATGGTTTAAAGTTAGCAAAAAGGGTTTATGGAGGATATCTCTTACCTTGTTCCCTAGGAATACTCTTATTGACTTGGTGGAACTTGGCATGTTAGACCTTGAGGTGACTCTTAGTATGGATGGGTTGCATACATGGTGTGTTTTTATTGAAGATAGGGCCCGGATTGTTAGAAGAATATATGACCCTTGAGTGTGCATTAGTTATCACCTTTTTGAGTGAGATGACAATTGACTACAATTTCTTCCTATTTTGGATTTGGTATTTATTGTATCTTATGAGGGTTGTATTTCTAGATGCTAAGGACCATAGACTTTTGCAAAGATGGCAAAATGTGAGTTTGGTTATGTCTTTAGGAGTGCTTGGAAAAAGTTTTCTTGAGGGTTGTAGTGAGGGATTCCCTCTAAGGAGGGGATGGTGTGCTTAGAAAAGCGTGACTTGTTGAAATCCCGACATCCTCATCTCTCTTGCATTCCTATTCTAGCTTGAGACCAAGAGTTCCTAGATAGGCTTATGTTATGTTTTAGGAGTCATGTGTGACTTTGGTGCTCTCGTGATTTCCTTATGATAAATAGAATTCATGTTTTGAGATAAAATGAATTTTCATGTCTCATGCCCCTCATGTTGATAGGCAATTAGAGTGATTAGCCTATGTGATTCATGAGGTGAATGGTTTAAATGTGCTTTTAAGAAGTAATTGCATAGTTGACTTAAGTTGATATGATAGGCATGATTTGAGTTGGAGAATGAAATTCCTCCAATGAAATGAAATATGTCTTAAGTTACATGCATAATGAGTTTGTATAGGTAGTCCCTATTTTCTCATGTTGTATGAAGTATGTTTGAGATGGAGATTCTCTCCTAAGTTGTGCATTGTGTGTAATATTACATACTTGACTTCATGATATGAATTAATAAACATGCTTAGGTGTGTTCTTATGAAATGGCATGTTAGCTCCTTATGTGGTGGAAACTTGCCTAGAGAGTGGAGGAGGTAGTTCCTCCCATGTTATGTGAATTAATGAGGCTTGTGCATTTCCAAAAAAAAAAAAAACTTGTGTTTTTGAATAAATATGACTTTGTGTGAATTGTTTCCCACATGTTGTAGTGCATTGGTTATAAGTGGTCTATCGTACTTAATGAAGGTATGATATGAGCATGTCTTAGTGAGGAGTTGAGAAGTTCCTCCTTGAAAGAGTGCTATGAAATATGGGAACTTGCATATGAGCTTTATGATGGCATATGAGCATGTTATGACTAGGAGAAGGTAGTTCCTCCTTGAACATAACTAAACATGATAATGTCATGCATGTAGATTGATAGATGTAGTTCCTACTTCTTTTATATTAGCATTGACTATGTTGAATTGGAGTTTAAGTTCCTCCTTTTGAAATGAAGCTCATTGTGTGTGGTGTATTTTTGAGTTGTACAACACTTTGATGATTACATGCTTGTTGGGCTGCTAGTTTGAGTTTTTGATTCCTTAAGATGTTTTAAGTGTCATTTGGGGACGAATGTTCCCAAGTAAGAGATATTGATACACCCCGTACGAACTTGTAAGACCTAGCTAACGCTTGACTAAATCTAGTAGGTTCAACTAGAGACTCACATGTTAGTTTATAGTTGAAAACTTGTTTAAATAATGAAAAATGGCTATTGAAGTTAGTTTGGTGATTTTAGAGATCAAACGTCAAGTAATGACCATGACGTCCGGAAACTGGTAGACTAAACGAGGGATAAGTTTGAGGGTTAGAGCCAAGAAAGAGGACTAGGGCAGTCCACTCTTTCATGGACCTTCCACGACAACCACCACAGCTATTGGTGTGGATCGTGGTAGGCTAGGCAGTGGCTAAACAAAGGCTGTCCAAAAATAGCCCCTCCACACGAGCCACTTCACGGCTCGTGGTGATGACCACGGATCGTGGGAACGCTCATGGTGGTGCCTTAGGTTTTTAGGGGTTAAGGGAAGGTTTCCTAGACACTCTATCATGACCACGAGAGGCACCACGGCTCGTGGAGCCTCACGTGAAGTGCTTTCCATTAGACTTAGAGTATAGGGTCAACTTCAAATGGGAATATCTATTCGTTCAAAACAAATTAGGTGTGCCATGACCTATAGAATTAAAGGTCTCTGATTCCTCTTTCACGCAACCGAGTTTACCCAATTTCGATCTCGGAGTAAAAAGTTATCCCCGAAATAGTGAAGCACTATGAGGCTGGAAAATCTTCTCAACCCGTTTCACGGGCTGTGGTGATGATCACGATCCGTGAAGGCTTCAGTGATGCCATTTCGACAGTTTCCAACAAGTAACTTATTGGGTCTTTTCCCAATTGTTTTAACTCAGGGATATCTTATTTTCCCAATCCTAGGACCACTATTGAAGTCATTTTAACCCCAAAACTCACCCAATTAAATCAATTATTCCAAGACCCCAAATCAAAACATAATTTCCCTTTTCTCTCCCAAAGTCTTCTCTCTAGAACCACCATTGAAGAACCAAGAAGAGATCAATCTAGGGCTTGAAATGGAGTCTTTCTCATGGGATTTTGGAGGAAATCTACACCTAAGGTATGAGAGTTCTTTATCCTTCGTTAGCTATCACCATGGAGCCCTTTCAAAGTGTTTTCAAAATTCCCAAACTTCTAGGTTTTCAATCCAATTCGTGGGTCTCTTTCTAAAAGTGTTTCCATTGATCTAAAATGGTTATTTATAATTATATATGAAGATTTGTGGATGAATTCAAGTAATGTTTATGGTTTTTGAACAATTCCTCACAAGACCCATGATTTCCCTTCTTTCGCAAATCTAAACCCTATTATGTCTTGAATGATGAATGAAGGGTGAGAATCTAGTTTGTTTTCATGTAGTTAATTGTTGTATTGTGATTTTATCTTATATGATGTATGAATATCAAGAAAATAGGGTGGAATCTTGAAGAAAGCCTTGATGGCTATGAATGAAGGTTTTCAATTGGTGACTAGTCTTCTATTGAATGGTTGATCTACTTATGGTGGAGATGTTTATTTATTATGTATCCTTAGTATGAATGGTTTGATCCACTTATGGTGGAGGTGCTTACTTGTTAGTTTGAGTTGTAGTGCTGAGACAAAGTCACTCTTCCCTACAACCCTAGGCATGACTAAGTATGATATGTTATGAACATTGTATGGTCTATATGTTGAATTGCATGAGGTGTTATTGTGGAAGGACCCTACCAACATAATCCCCTATGTGAATATATGATTCTATACATGCCATGAAGGACCTACTTGAATTATGATGTATACATGTCTATTGTAATGAATGTTAGATATGTGACTTACGTGGTCTAAGATCCTTAAATGCAATATATGTGATTTATGCAAGAGTTGGGATATTATGTACATGTTGTGACCCCCTTGAGAAGGGAGGTGTCTATGATGATAATGTTGTTGTTGTTGTACCATTGTAAGGACAATCATACACACACGCACTACATGCATGAATACGAATATGATGTGTCTAGGTGTCAATTGAAAGGCTAGTTCTCATATGCACCTTTACATACTATTATGCATGAAATGTACATGACCATGATGCTATGACTAAGTACGATATGCTATGACTATACATGATAGGTTGATATTATGGTAGTATTATATGTTGCATGAAAGGCTTTTCTCATGAACATACTAGGCATATATTATGAAAGGTTTTCTCATACTATGATATATGTTGATTATAAGGTTGAAAGGACATTCTCACCTAAAGAATCTATGAGCTATTATGATATATGATGGCTTGAGTGCTTAGTGCATTCATCCATAAATATGACTTAAGTAAAGACTAAATGTTACTTCAAAAAGGGGACTTTGCGCTTAGCACCGAGAGGATATGTTATGAGATATAATTCCTTCACAAAGCCTGGAGGTTTCCACTAAAGAGGTCTCACGAGATGGAAACTACAATACTATTAAGTATAAAGAGGGTTTCTAGAAGCAATGTCCTTATCTCTTAATTATATGCCGACATAGGATTGTTAGCTAGTGGATCCACCTAGCTGCCATAATGTGTGTATGTTCCACCTTGGCAAGTTGAACACTCTCTTTTCGGTGTGGGAGGAAGACACCGGATTCCATGTAGCTCACATGTTCTATGTCGGTTATGGCAAAATCTCCCAATGTTGTAAGAATGAACTAAGATTTGAAAATGACTTATGAATGAGGACATGGGCTTTAACTAGGTTTTCTTGATAGATACTACTTAGTATAGGTAAGGGTATGGGACTTTACCTATACATGGCACAAGTGGGTCTTAAGAGAAATTCTTGTGTGAGTCCTATATGTATGACAACTTATGAATGTATGGCATATAAGAATGATTAATAATGACTTAACTTAAAATGAAATATGCATGTGAACTACACTTATGATTTCTTGATGGGTTTGCTTCGTATATGTAGGGGTATGGGACTTTACATGTACATTGCACAAGTGAACTTGTGAAGGGGTTATGAGGGTGGTTTACTTATGATATGAAGTATATGAAATATGACTAAGATGTATGATATGAATATGTCGCATGAACTATGACTAATGACTCCTCTATGAGGTCTACTTAATATGAGGGGTATTATGGGATGCCACTCATACATGGCACAAGTAGACTTATAAAGTGGACATGGCGTAGTTCCATTTTATTATGAGTAATATGAGTAATGCATGTTTTCATTGAGTTAACTTTATGATTGACTTTCCTTGATATGAGCTAGTGTTTATGAAGGTCTCTTTATTATGTGTATGAACTATGAATGAGACTAATGTATGATAAGTATGAGCATGGTGATCCAAAGGTAGTACTTAGTGTAGATAGGGTTATGGGGTTTTGTCTACACATGGCACAAGTGCAACCTAGGGTTACTTATGTGATTACTCTTTTAAGATGCAGTGACCTTCATATTTGACTATGCATGAGTATTATGTCTTGTAATGAGTGATAATGCAATGAGACTATGTTTTAAGACTATGCTTATGGTGATGTTATTATCCTTTCTTCCTTGATGAACTCTCTGTGAGATGTTTATGACTTATGTTCTCCAACTCTTTTAAAGAATGATGTTCAAAAGTTCATAAAGCATGGTTTCAACTAAATTTCCCTTTTAAGCATGTTTTAATGGTTTTTATGCATGGCTTCCATACTTAGTACTTTTGTGCTAACCCCTTCTTATGCATATTCTACAAAGTGTAGGGTTTGGAGATGTGGTGTCTTATACTTGGAAGATAGGTTTCTAAGGAGCTTGGAATGAAGACTTGGGAAGTCCTCATAGTTTCGAGGATGAACCTACCTTATTCCTTATGCCTTTACTTTATGTTTTTAAATTCATCTAAGGGTCGTGTCCCTAAGGTTGTATTAAAAGAGATTTAAGTTTAATGTTATAGATGGTTTGAGACATAGTGTCATAGACTCTCTCTTATTTTACAAAGTCTTCTATTGTAAAGAAAAGTTTTAAATTTTCCGCTATTTTCATATGCTTTAATGTTCATGAAATACTAAGGGCTTGTATTAGACCTCTTTGAGGTCGAGTACGCCATGTTATGACTAGGGGGTGCTCTCGGGTCGTGACAATAAGCAAGTAGTAACTACATCTACAAACTCATTATGCATGAAAACAACAACATTTCTCATTTCGTTGGACGAACTTCCTTCTCCAACATACATAATGCTCATCATAACATCATTAAGATCATTATGAAATTACTCTCAAAAGAACAGTTAGGCATGTTCAACAATTCACCTCATGAAGCATATAGACAATTCATAACTAATGCACATCAACAGGAGGAACATAAATCATGAAAACACATTTTCTCATTTAAACAAGAATTCAACTAGAACATGCATAACATAAGGAGACCATGGAAACTCATTTTTCACATAAAACTCCAAAACATGAAACAAGCTACAAGGAACTCTAGGTCTCAAGCTTGAATAGGAATAGAAGGAAATAGATAAGGATATCAACACTCACCACAACTTACTATTCAACATTCCATCCCCCACTTAACGGTAGACCCAACTAAGGCTAATCATGAAAATAACACAACAACCTCAAAGAACACATTCACAATCATAAGGAACTATCAACTTACCGGTACCTTCATCTAGATTATCTCATTTGCCCTCATTGGCTTGAAGTACATAGAAACGGTTCTTCTTTGGAGCATTAGGATCTGGGCCAACATAAGGAGTTTGTTTGGCCTCCCTTCCTCTAGCCGTAAGAGTAGGATAATTTCTCAGTTGGTGATCATGCTTTCCACAACCATAACACCCACTAGTACCGGCTAGGCACTTCCCATGATGCCTCTTCCCACAAGTTGTGCAAAGAGGTTTAGAAAATGGAGGTTCATGTCACAACCCGGGAGCACCCCCAAGTCGTAACAAGGCGTACTCGACCCCGAAGGGGTCTTATACAAGCCACATAGTCATTCATTGCATTCAATAATGAAAATAGTGCGGAATAATAAAAAAAACTTATTTACATCCACACATTTAAACTTCTTAAAACAACTTTAAAAACACACAGCGGAAGTCTAAGTCTCACATGGCCATCTTAGACACAAACAAAACATAAGTAGGGACACGGCCCTTTACAATCAAAACAAAACTAAAAGTGTCTATTACATGAACAAAAGAACTTAAAAGTCTTGTCCTCGAATCCATGAGGACATACCAAGTCTTGGAGGAAAGCAATCCAACACTTCAAACTAGCTAAGAGGGATCACTTGCCGGAACCTACACTTATAGTAAAAATTATGAAGAATATGGGTTAGTACACAAAATGTACTAAGTATGATGACCATGCAAAACATGCTTTAAAAGGGACATTTTAGTTAGAAACCATGCATTATGCCACCTTTTTGAAATATCATGAACAATAGCATAAAAGACATACAAGACAAGCATAACATCAAGTAAGTCATAATATCACCTTTAAACAATTTCAACATGAAAACCTTTACCTTGGACCTTCACCTCAAGAAACCCTTATGCTATACCTCGTGCAATGTATGGATGGCGTCCCATACCACCATCCATACTAAGGCACCACATTTAGGTCACTTAAAGTAACTTATCATTCCTTTCTTTCACCTTTGCACAATATTCATACATAAGAGGTATATCATTAATTAAGACATGACAAGGGAAAATAACTCGTAATATAACCCAAGTATAACATGCATAACATATTAAGCATTTAAGAGCCAACATTCTTTAATAACCTCATTTAGGGCACATTTATGTCACATACATTAGGATATAGAGAAACTCACTATG
>NW_006239270.1:423620-447973 GCF_000226075.1 Solanum tuberosum | reverse complement strand
GCCGGATAGATTTTACGAAAATGGGCATAACTTCTTCGTCCGAACTCCGAATGAGGTGAAACGAAGTGCGTTAGGTAGCTAACTCAAATGGCTTTCCATGGATATATTATTGGCCACCCAAATAATTTGTGTGCTAGGAGATATGACCGTTCAAAGTAGACCCTCGAAAAAGGCTTCACTTGGAAATTTCGGATTTTGATACGGTTGCTCTAAAATTTGGGTTAGACCCATTTCCCACTCAATTTGACCCCCTAAACAAGAATATGAAGTCGGATTTTCGAAAAACGAAACGGATCTTTTTATATACAGCTAAACAAGTTTCCGGTAACTTCCGAAGCACATTTTTAAGAACTTTTGGGTCAAATTCAAATATAATCATTTCATTAAGTTCTCGACTCCAAACTCACATGTGAGGCTCTAGTTTCACTCTATCATTTTCCGAGTCGTTACAGTTCACCACCTCTCTCCTCATAAGACTTAGGGGCACTAGAATAATCTTGGTTAGGATCTCTCTTCTTGAACCTAGGTTTAACTTGCTCATCGGATCTACTCCTCTTCAACTCCCTACCTTTCCTCTTAAGTTTGGACTCCTCAATAGATTGAGCATACACCATGAGTCTAGAAATGTCCATCTCATTATGGAGCATCGCCGTATGGCACTCTTCCTCAACTAGATCAGATATACCCATCACATACCTACTCATATCATCCCTATGGTTAGTTATCAAGGATGGAGTATACTTAGACAAGAGAGTAAATTTCAAGGAGTACTCTTCCACACACATGCTACCTTGCTTAAGATTGATAAACTCCTCAACCTTACACTCCCTCTTCTCACGGGGAAAGTACCTATCAAGGAATGCTCCCTTAAACTCCTCCCATTCTATAGGAACCGCTTCTAAAGGCCTATTGCTTTTCCATTGAGTGAACCACACTTGGGAAACTTCTTTCAATTGATAGGAAAACAACTCCGCTTTCTCCCTATAAGTTACCCCAATAACATTGACTATCTTCTAAACTTCATCCAAGAATTCTTGGGGATCCTCTCCCACTCTAGAGCCAAGAAAAATCAGAGGATTCATCCTCATAAAGTCTCTCAACCTTGAGGCCACGGTACTCTCATTAGCATTCACCCTAGGCCCCACATCTCGGTTAGCTTGAGCCGTCATGGATTGAGCTAAGGTTAGGAAAGTCATCCTAATATCTTCATTGGTCATCGCTGGGGGATCCACCGGAACTTCATTCTCTTGATGCACTTGGTCACCTTAAAGACCTTGGGGAGGAATTCACTCATTCGCAATCTCCTCT
The DNA here is from genome assembly GCF_000226075.1 of Solanum tuberosum. Lineage (NCBI taxonomy): Eukaryota > Viridiplantae > Streptophyta > Magnoliopsida > Solanales > Solanaceae > Solanum > Solanum tuberosum. The sequence goes on along the minus strand of NW_006239270.1, from coordinate 446,665 downwards.
TCCATCCTTCTTTGGTTATCCCTTGTATTCATATCCTATAAACATAAGATAAGGATTAAGAAAATGACATCTATAAAGCTAAACTCTAAGGCACGACTTCAAGAATATGAAAGAAGTGTAACTTTCTAACGTACTATAGCCTCTCGCTCATAGATGTATCGCTACTCACACCAATCAACAAGACTCTACTAGACAAGGCTTGTGAGACATCAACCCTAAAAACCATTTCCAAAATCTTATGCTATGATACAATATTTGCCACGACCCGAGAGCACCCCTTTGTCGTAACACAACGTAGTCGACCCTGAAGGGGTCTTATACAAGCCTCATAGCATTCATTCATTGCATAGGTGATAGAAATAGTGCGAAATTAAAACTTTTCATCTAAAATCATACGATTCAAAACATTCATTTAACAATATTTCAATAGACATAGCGGAAGTTAAGTCTCACATGGCCATCTTAGACACAATCTCAAGACATAAGTAGGGACACGGCCCTTTGCAATCGTAAAACTACTAAATGTCTATTACATGAAAAAGGAAAGAAACTTCAAAAAGGCACTTGCCCTAGATCTATGAGGAGGTACCACTCTAGCCTTGGAGGAATAGCAATCCAAGCACTTCAATCTAGCTAGAGGCAATCACTTGTTGGAACCTACACTTGTAGTAAAAATAAGAGAGATATGGGTTAGCACACAAAAATGTACTAAGTATGATGACCATGCAAAAACATGCTTTAAAAGGGACATTTTGGTTTGAAACCATGCATTATGCCACTTTTTAGAAATACCATGTACAATAGCATAAGAGACATACAATACAAGTATAATCATCATATAAACCATTACCTTCCTCTTTAGACCTTCACCTCAAGTAACCCTCATGCTATACCATTTGCAATGCACGGATAGCATCCCAAACCACCATCCACACCAAGGCACCACATTAAGGTCACCAAAAGTGAAGTTACCATTCGTACTCTTTCACCATTACACCCTATCCATACATAAGAGACATAAGATTTCCTAAGGCATGACAACGGAAAATAACTTATAATATGACCCAAGTATAGCATGCATATCACATTAAGCATTTAAGAGTCAACATTCTTCAATTACTTCATTTAGAGGAATTTCATACATTAGTCATTAAGACTTAGAGAACTCACTATGACCCTATCGAAGCCTACTTGTGCAATGTATATATGGCATCCCATACTACCACCTACACTTCATAGAACCTCTTAAGAAACCATAATGCACATCTCACATGATGGAAATAAACGTTTAACCGACATAGACCATGCAAGCTAGACATGGAATCTGGTGTCATATAGCCCCACACCGTAAAGAGGTGTTCCACTTGCCTAAGGTAGAACGATAACATTAGCTCGGATGGAATCCGCTGACTAATATCCTATGTGGGCACATAGTTATGGGATATGAAAATATTCCTTAGAACTCTAACCTAACATTGGGAGAGTTTCCATCTAACCATATCCACTCGGTGCTTAGCCTACATTCACATAGATCATTTCATTCACAACACATTAGTGTACTAGGGAGGAATGCCATAAGAATGTCGACCCATGATACATCATTACCCAAGGAAAGAATGCTATAAGCCTATAGATCCATGGTACATTCAAGGATAGCTCTAGAGTCCTTATGAAAAGAATGCCATAAGCCTATCGATTCACGGTCCCTTATTACATTCTTATACTCTTAAAAGGAATGCCATAAGCCTATTGATTCATTGTACAATGACTCATTAAGAAAGGAATGCCTCTAGCCTATCGATTCTAGAGTCTTCTTTACAGTAGATCATTTATGAAAGGAATGCCTTAGGCCTATCGATTCATATACATCAAGTCAAGACACATTCATTAATCATATATGAAAGGAATGCCATATCCTATCGATTCATGTTCACATCAAGTGAAGACACATTCATTATACAAGAAAGGGTGCCTATGCCTACCACTTCAAGTTAAAACATTACATCATATAAATCCTTTTCATTCTAGCATCACCATTCATGAGTGTCAAATTGGGAATTATCCTTTCAATCATAACACAATTACCTTCAAGACATTATCACAATAACGTCATTGAATTCACATTCATATACTTAGTAAGTAAACACCTCCACATTTCAAGTGGATCAATAGGTCAAGCACAATTCTACTTCAACAAGAACATTTAGTAATAACTTGCCTTCAAGGCCATAAATCTCGAATCATCAACACACCAACAATTTACCAAAATCAAGGCATAGATATTGATACAATTCAATAACCCAAAGCAATTTAGACATATTATCATCATAAGCTTTCATAATCAAGAGACCCATTTCATAAAGGCACACTTTAGGAATTGAGAGAAATCATGGGTCCATGTAATATTTTGATCATAAATCATCAATTAAACATCAATACAATCATTATATGACATTAGAAACCATTTGAAATCATTTGAACAACGAACCCATGAGATTGTGTAAAACCCTAGGTTTTTCATCAACTTGAAAACTTTGAAAACTTCTTTGAAAATGACTCTAGGGTGAAAGCTAACCCTAGATGAAGGATCACCATACCCTTACTATGATTCCCCAATAAATTTGCTGAAGGAATGCCTTGAATCCAATACCCTAGCTCCCATTTCTTCTTCTTCTTCTTTGGGAACTTCTTGAGAGAGAAATACTTGAGAGGAGGTTGGTTTCTTTTTTTATTCTGTTTGGAGTGACTTAAATGAGAGAATTCAAGTCTAAAAAGGTCTTAAAAGGGTTATATAGTTGCTATAAAAGGAATAGAATAATAACGACTCAACTTAGGAAAAGAACTAAGGACCCTTAAAGTCTGAACTTAAAAATCTGACTCCTTCACGACTTACCTCGCCCATTTTCCCCTCTTGGCTCGCCAAGTGCACCCTTGGCTCGCCCAATGTTTGAGTGAGCTCGAAAATTTGGCAGTCCACTTGGCGGACTAGAGGTGTCAATGGGTAACATGCCAAGCTGGTTGGCGAGCTTGCACCTAGCTCGACCTTTGGTTCAGCATCTTGGCCAAATGGGCAGCCACTAGGCGATCACAAGGGCTCAAGGGCGACTCGTCCAACCCTTTGGGAGATCAAACAGCCCCATCGCCAATCATCCCCTCAAGGAACAAGGCTTCTTGCACCATATCTTGCTAGCCTAGGACTTTGCTTGCACCCTAGGCTTCTACCTTGCTCCATTTAGGTTCTAAAACAGCCTATACATCAACCTAAAGTCACACTAACCCAAACGTTAAGGCTCTAGTTCAACCTATCATTTTCGGAGTCGTTACAAAAAGACATAAGGAAATGGTGGGTGTTGTCCTCGAAGATATGAGGACTCACCAAAATCTTCAACTCCTTAGCTCCATAGAAACCTAGCTTCAAGATAGCACGCAAGTCTCCAAACCCTACATTTGATTAGAATGTAGGGAAAGTATGCATTAGTACAAAATGTACTTAATATATGTTAGCTAGCATAATAATAAGAGCATAAGACAAGGGTAGTCAATATAAGACATAATCCAAAATCATATGAAATACTTCATGAAACATAAACCATAAGCATAAGAGACAATATCATAATCATAATAAGCAAAGTCTCCAACATAAGTATCATATAAGCATAATTTGACTCTTAGTCATCTATATCATAATGGAACCATTCTCAAGTAACCTCAAAAGCATACATGTGAAAAGCATGAATAGCATCTCATAATACCACCCAACCCAAGTATCCCTTTTTGGTCATCTTAATCATCGTCTATATGCATGGTTAAGTCTTAAGCCTTTCTACCATAAGGGCACCATACTTCTAAGTAACCTCAAAGCACACTTGTGCAATGCATGAAAGGCATCACATACTACCCTTCACACTAAGCATAACCTTGAATTCATCCTAGTCATATTCACCCTTATTTGGTATCACTATTGGCTCACTTCATGTAGACAAGTGAACTATCACCTTTAGTCAATCACATCTTGGAAGACATCTATAGCAACAATCCATCAAGCATAACTCATGTAAGACAACACTCATTAGGTAACCTTTAGGCATACTTTTGCAATGCATGTGTAGCATCCCATACTACCACTCATACAAAGTACTTCTTTAGGTCATGATACTTACTCATGTTCCTTAATTAGAAACTAGCCCCTTTTGAAAGCATGTAGGTTTTACTCTCAAAGTCTTAGCATGTAGGATTAATCATGTTAGCTTCTCTCTAAAGCCCTAGTGATCAACATTCATGATTACAAGCATTATACTCAATCTCTACTTCTTACTACCTTCATTCATACATATATTTCAAGGTATTCTAATCACATTCTTAATTACTAGGTGATTATAGTCATAATTCAAAATAAATGTTCAACTTTTTCATTACAAGTCAAGATCCTTCATATTCAATAAAGTCTAGTTCAATTCATGATTATATGATTCTATCCTTGAACAATTACTATACATGACATTGATTTAAGAAGATCACCTATGAACCTTCAATTTCACCTCTAACGGCATAAACCCACAAATATAATATTCATAAATTTAGACTAGGGTTTACCATGGAAATCACATAAATTCATAATAATATCATAATTAAATGATAATACAATCATAATTAGGTATTATCTACTAGATTGTAATCATACCTAAACCCTACCAACAATGTAAGAAGAACCCTAGCTAGAATTGGGTTTTTGACTTCACAATTAGGGGAAACCTAGGGGGCTTTATGGTTGAAAGAACCCATAGATGATTAATCTAACATACCTTAATTCAAATCCCTAATCAATCTCTCATCAATGGAGGAAGATCTGCCCTCTTCTCTTCTTCTCTTCTTCTCTTCTTCTTCTTCACTTCTAGAGAGAGAATTTTTGGAGAGAAATTGGGGGATGAATAAGTTAAATGATTTAGTTTACGGGTCTATTAGGCTTATATAGGTGGTTAAATAACTAACTAACCGACCTCCCTTAACCCCTAATTAATTAATTACTTAACCCCCAAACCCCTAACTAAAAACTAAAATCTTGAAAAATGTCCTCACTCATGAAACCACCACCCACGGACCATGGGTGGGGTCACGGAGCATGTTGCACCTCCATAGGTGCTGGTTCTGAAGCTAAAAATGGAGGCCTGTGAAGGCCTTGACGCACGACCTCAACCTACTGGGCGTAGGTTGCTGCAATTTTGGCAGTTTTAGGGCTGTTTTGAGGGTCCTCCTCAAGGATCCCTTGGGTGGTCCTTGGGGGCTCGTACCTTGATGCCCTAACCCTTAAACCTCCATTCTAAGTACGGGAGTCATTTTTATGAGTTTTAATCTTCGCACCACACTCCGAAACTCTTACAAAAAGCTCAAGAACTCTCTAGTTCAACTTACTAGTTTTCGGGGTAGTACATCAATGATCAAGGCTTAAAATAAGTTCAAAAGATTGTAAAGAGACTTCTTAAAATGATTCGAAGAACTCTCAAGACTTGACTCTTAACCCTACCTTGAATTTGAATTATGGATTCAAGGGTTAGGATCTCATCTTATGGATGATCTCTCGAAGTTTAGACGTACCTTAGAGTGTAGAAATCAATTAGAAAACATGGGTACGATTTTGAGGGAACTCCTATGGAAAGAAGGTCAAAAGGATAGAGGACCTGCCGACCCTGGCGCACTAAGTGGCGTAGGGTGCCAGACCCTGAACTATAGAAGGGGAGTTGGGGCGCATTGAGTGGCATGGGCCCCCAGGATCCTAACTACAGACCCACTTTCTGGTGCGCCAGCCCCAGCCCAGAATTTCCCGATGAATTTTTTTACTCGTTTTGTGACCCTAATTCGCCTAAAATCGAATGGTTTCTTCCCAAATCACTTAGAATCGAATACTCAACTTATGTACACGGTAATCTACTCCAAACTACCGTCAATTGACTAACTTTTATCTAAAGAACTCATTAAACACATCCTAATTCTAGAACGGAAACATTACTTTCAAGATACAAATCAAGAACTCGAATTCTTCAACTTCAAGAACGAAACTTCACTGAAAATAACATGATTTCCGTGTGGGTGAACGAACCCAACACTATGAGAACTCACATACCTCTTAGGGATCAACCCTTGGCAAACATACACCAGAAAAACCTCAAGAACTTGATGAGAGCTTGAATCTTCTCCTATTTTATTCTCTTCTTGAACTCCTCTCAAAACCCTAGCGTATTTTAGGATTTGTAAAACTGAACCAAATCACTTTAGACCCCTAAATATTACCAAATTTTGTTTTAATCGGATTGGCTAAGGAAAAGACAAAAGTTCCCCGCTTAAATTTGGGTAACTTCCCTGAAATGGACACCCCAACTTCAAACAGGCATATCTCCCGCATACGAGCTTGAAAATTAGCAAACTCGGTGGCGTTGGAAAAAGGATTCCAAGACCTTGCATTTGATATATTAAGGGCCACCTAACTCATCTTTTACTGAATGTTATGGTCTTTTGAAGTTGACCTAGAACTCATAACTTATGTCTAACTTGGAAAATTTCAGATTTTTGTTATTTCCAAGTTAGTTCTTTCTATTCTTACCTCTTTTAGGTGTTACAATATCTTCCCCTTGGGAAAATACGTCGTCGAATGAGATTATTCTAAGTAGACCAAGGGTGGTAACAGCTAACACCCAGCTCAAACATTTGATAAGCAAAGCAACACAACATTTCAACTAAAATAAATGCCAAGAAAAGGATTAGTACCTTAATTTGGAATTTCTCCGATCTCAAAGAGATGTGGGTATCTCTTCTTCATATCCTCCTCGGCCTCCCAGGTAGGTTCCTCAACAAACTGATTCTTCCACAAAACCTTGACTGATGTTATGTCCTTGGTTCTCAACTTGCGAACCTGGGGATCTAGAATATGAACGGGAATCTCCTCATAAGATAAACTGCCTGTAATACCAATATATGCAGTAGGTATGATAAGTGAAGGATCGCCCATACACTACTTCAACATGGAAATGTTGAATACCGAATGGACTATCGCTAACTCTGACGGTAGCTCCAACTCATAAGCTACATAGCCAATCCTCTTGGATATCCTGTATGGACCAATATACCGGGGACTAAGCTTCCGCCTCTTACCAAATCTCATAAATTTCATGACCCAGGGGTACCCCTTAGATGTAACAAGGCGTATAAGACCCCGAGAGGCCTCATACAAGCCACTTAGAATATCATTACATGAAGTAATAGAAATGAGTGGGAATTTAAACCTTTTCAATACAATCAAAGTATTTTATAAAACGAGCGGAAGTCTAACAAAATTGTCTCAAACCATCAAAACAGCATGAATCAAGTCTTGGGTCACAGCCCACACAATAGTCCAAGACATAAAGGAAAAGCATAAAAGAAAGTGGTGATCACATCCTCGAACACAATGAGGACTCACCAAAACTTCAATTCCTTGATCAACAACATAGCTAGCCAACAGTGTGAGAATCAATGTCGCCAGACCCTACATTTGATAAGAATGTAGGCAAGAGTATGTGTTAGTACAACGATGTACTAAATATGATGGCTAGCATAAACAACATAACATAAGAATTAGTCAACATAAGGCATAAGGCATAAGCATAATCAATACATAATAAAAATCATAATAAAAGAGGAACGCTTCTTTAAGTAACCTCACTTATCCTTAGACAAGACATGGGTCATCCGCCTCTAGTCAAGCTTACTTCAGGGAAGACATATCTAGCAACACTCCAAGAAACTCATATTTATATCATAGTCATATCGTTCATACTTACTTTTAAAGAGATGGGGATTCGCCTCAATGTCTAGCTTATAAAGGATAATGGGTATTCTTCTCTTGCTTTACATATTTTAAGATTGCGAGTAGTCGCCTCCACATCATTTCATAAGGGTCATGGGTACTCGCCTCCATGTCCATTCATCATAGTAAGAATGTGGGGACTCACCTCTTATTCAATTCTAAGGAGTATGGGAATCACCTCATCACCTTTTATATGGAGGTCAAGGGTAATCGCCTCTAGCCTCATCATTCATTAAGCATTTTAGTCTAGATTAATTTTACGTGAGAAATCCTCTCAACCTAAAATCATTCACGTGAGAAAACCTTTCACATTCATACATTCATAATTAAGCAATTCAAGTGGGAAGTATCCCTTCCTCAACAATAACATCAATTACCAACAATTCATATCAGAAGTTTTACTCTCAAAGCCCTAATTCTCATGATCATAATCTAAGCGTTATTCTCAAGCAATTATCATCATATTCATCGTATATGCTTTGATCTCAAGTAATTCTAATCATAACTCATCAATCCTATAAGGATATATCTAACCCGTAGAGTTTTCTTCACATTGCTTCGAACCCAACTATATTAATTCAACCCTAAAATCATAGGACAGTCATTGGTACATTTAATTTCATTCTAAATACATGCAATTCTATCAATTCAATCATAAAAAATCATAATCCACTCAATTGGATCAACATTCATCATAACCCACAACATTGGAAGAAACCCTAACTAGAATTGGGGAAATTGTTCTTCAAATTGTGGAATTCTAGGGGATTCCATGGGAGTAAGGATCACATGGATGAAAAGCCATCATACCTTAGTCACAATGCCCACAAAAGCTTGACGATTGGGAGACTTGATATTGACTTAGCTTTAATCTCCTTCTTTTTCTTCCACCTTCTAGAGAGAGAATATTTAGGAGGAGTTTTGGGAGTTCTTTTGGGATTTTGAGAGAATGACTTAAATACGGGATTTTGGGGGTTAAAAATGCTTATATTGGTTTTTTGGACTTAGGCAAAACGACACCACTTCAATTTAATTAAAACTGAAAAGTCCCTTAAGTCCCTAAAATCATTGTCCAGCTTTGACCCACGAGACCACGATTGACGGGTCGTGGATGGACCTACGGTCCGTCCTGGTCAACCGTGGTTGAGTTTAGATACTTTTTGGACCACCCATGACACCCCTAAGCATGGGTCGTGGACCTATCCACGGGGCGTGGGTCCTGGTCATGGTTCTACCTTAGGCAGTGTTCCAGGATGCCGAACCAGGAGGCCCATCTATGGGGCATGGTCCCAACCACGAAGCGTGGTTGGACCTCGTGGGTAACACATGGTAGTTCTACAAATTTACTAAGCCTCCCTATTTTGGCTGCGGGGTGTTACAACATCTCCCCCTTGGGAACATTCGTCCTCGAATGGCATTCTAGGCAGTTCTTTAAAGGCAACGACTCAAGACTAGCAACCCATTTTGCATGCAACACATCTAAATACACACAACCAATGAGGGCTCATCAACTCCAAGTTAAACATATTCAATGCACTAAAAGAAAGTAGGAACTACATCTAACAACCCATTATGCATGAAAATCCAAACTCAAAAGCAATGCTCAACACAATTTCATGGAGTTCATATGCAATTCAATCTCAAAAATCATATCTAAAACATGTTCATCAACTCATCTCATGAAGTCTATAGGCAACTTATACTCAAGGCACAACAACATGAGGAAAATCAAACACATAAGTCATTTCTCTTTCTAAACTTAAGCTTATTCATGAACATGCAATTTAAGGAATTCATGGAAACACATAAACACACATGACTTAAAACATTAGCAAACAAAGAGGAATTAATTAACTCAAGCTAGAGAAAGAAAAATATAAGCATACCGGGAAACCATATCGACTTCGTCCTCCCAAGTAGCACCCTCAACTAGATGGTTTATCCAGTTTTACGGAAGCAACTTCCTTGTTCCTCAATTTTTTAACTTGCCGGTCTAGAATCTCAATCGGAACTTCTTCATATGAAAGGTTCTCTTTAACTCTCAACCCTTCTAGGGGAACTATGGATGTCGGATCTGCAACACACTTTTTCAACATAGAGACATGGAAAACCGGATGCACCGGCGCCAACTCATTTGGCAAATCAAGATCATATACAACCTTACCAACACGCCTGAAAATTTGATATAGGCCTACAAAATAGGGACTAAGCTTCTCTTTCCTTCCAAATCTCATTACACCGTTCATGGGTGAGATTTTAAAATAGACCCAATCAAGCACATCAAATTCAAGGTCTCTCCTTCTAACATCAGCATAAGACTTTTGTCGACTTTGGGTTGTTCTCAACCTCTCTCTAATAAGTTGAACTTTCTCAATATTCTAATGAACTAACTCGGTCCATATCAAAGCAACCTCACCCACCCCAAACCATCCTATAAGAGATCTACACCTCCTACCATAAAGAGCCTCAAATGGAGACATACCAATACTGGAATGGTACCTATTGTTGTAGGCAAATTCAATCAAAGGTAAATGGTTATCCCAATTTTCCTTGAAATCAATTACGCAAGCCCTCAACATGTCTTCCAATGTTTGGATTGTTCTTTCCGCTTTCCCATCGGTTTGGGGGTGAAACGTCATACTAAGTTTGACTTTAGTGCCAAAACCTTTTTGAAATGAATTCCAAAACTGAGAAGTAAAGTGAGTACCTCTATTAGAGATAATGGACAAAGGCACTCCATGTAGCCTCACCATCTCTCTCAAATACAATTTAGAATATCTTCAACATAGTAGGAAACCTTGACGGGAATAAAATGGGCCGACTTCGTCATTCGTTCTACGATAACCCAAATCAAATCATACTGATGCTAAGTTTGTGGCAACCCTACTATGAAGTGCATATTCAAATCTTCCCACTTCCAAGTAGGAAAACTTATGTCTTAGGATAAACCTCTAAGTTTCTGATGCTCAACCTTAACTTGTTGGCAATTAGGGGACTTATCCACAAATCTCCCAATATCTTTCTTCATCCCATTCCACCAATAGACCTCCCGCAAGTCACAGTACAACTTGGTGGCTCCCGAGTGAATAGAATACTGAGAAATATGGGCATCAATCAAGATTTGTTCCCTCAAGTCATCAACATTTGAAACACATAACCGACCTTGATATCTAAGGACACCATCTCCCCCTTGGGAGAAAGCCTCAACGGACTTTCTAAGTACTTCTTCTTTCAATTCTACCAAAGTTGGATCAAGACCTTGCTTTGCTTTAACATCGGCTACAAAAGATGACTTTGACCTTTTATGAACCATAACCCCACCCTTGGCGGAGTCTACCAATCGAACACCTAATCGGGCCAACCTATGGACATCTCGCGCCAACTCTTTTCTATCATCATCTACATATGCAACACTACCCATCGATATTCAACTAAGAGCATCCGCTACTACATTCGCCTTTTCGGGTGAAATAGGACACTCATATCATAGTCCTTCAACAATTCAAGCCAGCTTCTTTGGCAAAGATTCAAGTCCTTTCGGGAAAACACATATTGTAATTTTTTATGATCAGTGAAACATCAACATGGACCCCATACAAATAATGCCTCCAAATATTTAAGGCAAATACCACCGACACTAATTCAATGTCAAGGGTAGGATAGTTCTTCTCATGAACTTTTAGTTGGCTTGAAGCATAGGAAATCACCTTGCCGTTTTGCATAAGCACATCCCAACCCCACTCTAGAGGCGTTACAATATACCACAAAGCCTTATGTACCTTCCGGTAAGGTCAAAATCGGAGCACAAGTAAGTCTATCTTTCAACTCTTCGAAACTCTTCTCGCAAGCATCTGACCATATAGACTTCCACTTCTTTTGAGTCAAAGCCGTCAATGGAGAAGAAATGGAGGAGAACCCCTCAACAAACCTTCTATAATAATCGTTCAAACCTAAGAAACTTCTAATATCTGTGGGTGATAGAGGTCTATCCCAACTCTTGACCGCATCTATCTTCTTTGGATCTACCTCAATACCTTTGCTTGAAAAAATATGGCAAAGAAAAGCTACGGACCTTAACCAAAACTCGCATTTACTAAACTTTGCATAAAGTTGTTGGTCCTTGAGAATTTGCAATACAATCCTCAGATGTCAATATGCTCATTCTCACCTCTTGAATAGATCAAACTAACATTACTGAACATAATAACAAACATATCAAGGTATTATTGTAAACACCCTATTTATCAAATCCATAAATGCCGCTGGGGCATTAGTCAAACCAAAGGACATAACCAAGAACTCATAATGACCATATCGGGTTCTAACAACCATTTTCAGAATATCTTCCTCTCTCACCGTTAATTGGTGATAACCCGATTGGAGATCAATCTTAGAGAAATAACTTACCCCATGAAGTTGATCAAATAAGTCATATATTCTCGTAAGAGGATACTTGTTCTTGATGGTTACTTTGTTCAATTGCCGATAATCAATACACATATGGAGTTAACCATCTTTCTTCCTAACAAACTACACCGGAGCACCCCATGGAGAGATACTCGGTCTGATGAAACCTTTATCCAATAGATCCTTCAATTGTTCTTTCAACTTCTTAAGTTCCATTGGAGCCATTCTATAAGGAAGAATAGAGATAGGTTTCATATCGGGGCGTAGGTCAATCCTGAAGTCTATTTACCTTTCAGGAGGAATATCGGGCAAATCTTTAGGTAAAACTTCTGGAAACTCTTTTACCACTAGGACCGACTCAAGAGTAGGAGTTTTGGACTCCACATCCCTCACCCTCACTATATGGTAGACACAACCCTTCAAATTCTTTTTCCTAGATTCTAGGTAAGAAACAAATTGACCTCTAGGCATAGATTCTCCCCCCTTTTGCTCTACGATAGGCTCATTTGGGAATTGAAATTTGATTACTCGCGTTCTACAATCGATAGAGGCATAACAAGAATGCAACCAATCCATGCCTAAAATAACGTCAAAGTCAATCATGTCAAGTTCCAGCAAATCTATTAGAGTGACTCTGTGGGATAAGGAAATGGGACATCTCATATATACTCTCTTAGACACCGTAGAATCACCAACAGGGGTAGAGACTGAAAAAGGTTCTAACAACATTTAGGGAATCATATCAAATCTCATAGCTACATATGGGGTCACAAATGAAAAAGTTTCCCCTGGATCAAGCAAAGCATACACATCTATTTGGAAAACTTTTAACATACCAGTCACCACGTCTGGGGTACTCTCTTGATCACCTCTAGTTTAGAGAGCATAGAAATGGTTTCGCTTAGGAGCATTCCCACTTGAACCACTCGGACCAGATGAAGGGTAGGGTTGAGCCCTACGATGACCTTCTCCATCATTCTTAGCAAGCGAAGGATAATTCCTTATTTTGTGATCCGTCTTGCCACACCCAAAGTGAGCATTAGAACCCCCTACACACTTCCCTTCATGATTTCTCCCACATTTAGCACAAGTAGGCATAGAAGACCTATTACCATATCCTTGAGGTTTTGTGGTAGACAACCTTTCATTACTAGGCCTTAGAGGAGCATTTGAAGAACCTTGCCCAAAGAACTTTTACCGAAACCTTGAATGACCCAGTCCACCAGACTAGAATGTGAATAGTTACCATCATCCACTCTTTATATCTTTGCCTCTCTAGATGTCTCCTTGAGCTTATCTTCCACAATTTGTTGGGCATGCACCATAAGGCGAGAAATATCCATGTAATGAACAAGCATAGCGCTGCGGCACTCTTTGACTACCATGTCGGACACTCCTGACACAAACTAACTCATCTTGGCCCTACGATTCGCTACAATGGAAGGAGCATATTTGGATAGTTGAGTGAACCTCAAAGTGTACTCCCTCACACTCATATTTCCTTGAATGATGTTGATGATCTCAAGTACCTTGGCCTCTATCATCTCAAGAGGGAAAAAACTGTCAAGGAAAGCACTTTTGAACCTTTCCCACTCTATGGGACCCACTTCCCCTAACCTTGCCTCTTTCCACTGATTGAACCAAATATGTGCAACCCTTTTGAGTTGGTAAGCGGCCAATTACGCCTTCTCTATTGGAGTCACTCCCTTGATAGCAATTATCTTGTAGACCTCATTGATAAACTCTTGAGGGTCTTCCTTAAATTTCGGGCCATAAAATTTGGAATGGTTCATCCATGTAAAATCCCTCACTCTTGCCTCCGTCGTATTCACATTTGGGTTCATGGGGGCTACCACCTCTCTATTAGCTTGTGTCGTCATGGCTTGAGCCTGAAGTTGGAATACCGATCTAAACTCTACATTTGTTACATTCTCATTCAATGGGTCAATCGGAGCTTGACGAGGAATCTCTTGCTCATCAGTAACCTTTCTCCAACCTTCTTGCATTAGACCTTGTAGTAGTCATTAACGGAAAACCATCGGTAAGGATTAGGAGAAGGACATAAAGAGTTAAACTCCAGGGCACGACTTAGAGAAGTGAAGAAGAGAAGTTTCCTAAACATCTAATAGCCTCTCATTCATAAATTTGGCGTGTTTCACAGATATGAACAAGACTCTACTAGACGTGGTTTGAGACATCCTAGAACCATTCTAAACCGTGTGCTCTGTTACCAAGTTTGTCACGACAATGGGGTACCCCCTAGATGTAAAAAGGTGTATAATACCCCGAGAGGCCTCATACAAGCCACTTAGCATATCATAACATAAAGTAATAGAAATGAGAGGGAATTTAAATCTTTTCAATACAGTCAAAGTCTTTTATAAAATGAGCGGAAGTCTAACAACCCTGTCTGAAACCATCTAAACAACATGAATAAAGTCTTGGGTCACAGCCCATACTATAGTCCAAGACAAAAAGGAAAAGCATGAAAGAAAGTGGTGATCACGTCCTCGAACACAATGAGGACTCACCATAAATTCACTTTCTTGATCAACAACAAAGCTAGCCACAAGTGTTAGAACCAATGTCGTCGGACCCTAAATTTGATAAGAATGTAGGCAAGAGTATGCGTTAGTACAATCATGTACTAAATATGATGGCTACCAAAAACAACATAACATAAGCATTAGTCAACATAAGGCATAAGGTATAAGCATATTCAATACATAATAAAGATCATAATAAAATAGGAACACTTCTTTAAGTAACCTCCTTTATCCTAGGCCAAGACATGGGTCATCCGCTTCTAGCCAAGCTTACTTCACAGAAGACATATCTAGCAACACTCCAAGCAACCCATCTTCATAACATAGTCATATCGTTCGTACTTACTTTTAAAAACATGGGGATTCGCCTCAATGCCTATCTTATAAAGGCTAATGGGAATTCGCCTTTTGCCTTACATACTCTAAGATTGTTGGTACTCACCTCCACAATCACATCATATGACACGGGTACTCGCCTCCATGTCCATTCATCATAGTAAGAATGTGGGGACTCACCTCTTGTTCAATTCTAAAGTGTATGGAAAAAATCTAATATCGTTTTATATGTAGGTCAAGGGTAATCGCCTATAGCCTCATCATTTATTAAGCATTTCAGTCTAGATTCATTTTAGGTGAGGAATCCTCTCAACCTAAAATCATTCATGTGAGAAAACCTTTCACATTTACACATTCATAATTAATCAATTCATGTGGGAAGTATGCCTTCCTAAACAATAACAGCAATTACCAACAATTCATATCATAAGCTTTACTCTCAAAGCCCTAATTCTCTTGATCATAATCTAAGCTTTATTCTCAAGCAATTAACATCATATTCATCGTATATAATTTCATATCAAGCAATTCTAATCATAACTCATCAATCCTATAAGGATATATCTAACCCATAGAGTTTCCCTCGCATGGCATCAAACCCAACTATATCAATTCAACCCTAAAATCATAGGATAGGCATGGATACATGTAATTTCATCTTGAATACATTAAATTCTATCAATTCAATCATAAAAAATCATAATCTACTCAATTGGATCAGCATTCATCATAACGCACAACATTGGAAGAAACCCTAACTAGAATTGGGCAAATTCTTCTTCTAATTGTGGAATTCTAGGGGTGGGAGGAAGGATCCCATGGACGTAAATCTACATACCTTATTCACATTGCGCACAAAACCTTGAATATTGGAAGACTTGATCTTGACCTAGCTTTAAACTCCTTGTTTTTCTTCCAACTTCTACTGAGAGAATATTTGAGAGGAGTTTTGGGAATTCTTTTGGGATTTTGAGAGAATGACTTGAATGGAGAATTTTGGGGGTTTAAATGCTTATATAGGTGTTCTAGACTTAGGCAAAATGACACCACTTAAATTTAATTAAAACCAGAAAAGACCCTTAAGTCCCTAAAATCATTGTCCAGCTCTTACCTATGAGACCACGACTGACGGACAATGGATGGACCTATGGTCCGTCCTGGTCAATCGTGGTTGAGTTCAGAGACTCTTAGGACCACCCACGACACCCCTAACCACGGGCTTGCACCCATCCACTGGTCGTGGGTCCTGGCTGTAGTTCTGCGTTTGGTAGTGTTCCAGGATGCTCAACCACGAGGCCCATCTATGGGGAGTGGTTGGCCCTCGTGGGTGACACCTGGTAGTTCTCCAAATTCGCTAAGCCTCCCTCTTTAGGCTACGAGGTGTTACAGTAACACCCTTCATGGGTGAAACCTTCAAATAAACCTAATCATCTACTTCAAACTCTAAGTCTCTTCTCTTAACATATGTATAGGATTTCTGACGACTTTGTGATATTTTCAACATATCTTGAATAATCTTCATTTTCTCCATAGCTTGATGAACCAAGTCTGGTCCTATCAACCCAGGTTCACCAATCTCAAACCATCCAATAGGAGATCCGCATCTTCTCCCATAAAGAGCCTCATAAGGAGCCATCTGGATGCTAGAGTGATAACTATTGTTGTAAGCAAATTCAATGAGAGGTAAGTGATCATCCCAATTATCTTTTAAATCAATCAAACGTGCCCTCAACATATCCTCTAAAGTATGAATTGTGTGCTCTGCTTGACCATCTGTCTGTGGATGAAAAGCGGTACCCAAATTTACTTAGGACCCCAAATCTTTCTGTAGAGACTTCCAAAATTATGCGGTGAATTGCGCACCTCTATCTGAAATGATGGATACCTAAATTCCATGAATTCTGACTACCTCTTGAATATATAACTTAGCATAATCATCTGTTGAATGGGTAGTCTTTACCAGTAATGAATGGGCTGATTTAGTCATTCGATTTACAATCACCCAAATCGAATCATGCTTCTTGGGAGAACATGGTAAACGAGTAATAAAATCCATATTGATCATCTCCAACTTTCATTCTGGAATATATATGTTTTGTGCCTTACCACCGGGCCTCTGGCGTTGTACCTTGATTTGTTGGCAATTCGGGCACTTAGCAACGAACTCTGCGACACACTTCTTCATACTACTCCACCAATAGACTTCTCTCAAGTCACGATACATCTTTGTGGAACCCGTATGGATAGAATATCTGGAGCTATGAGCTTCCTCCATGATCCTCTCTTGGAGTTCATCCACCCTTGGTACAGACAATCTACCTTGATACCTTAATACACCATCTCCCCCTTGCTTAAAAGCCATCACTTTTTGCTTCTGAACATTTTCCTTTAATTCAAGCAAAATAAGATCTTGGTCTTGTTTCTCTTTCACTTCGGATACTAATGACGATTCAGCCCCATTTATCACTACTACTCCTCCTTCACTGGAATTCATCAACCGAAATCCCAATCGTGCAAGTTTATGCGCACTTTTGCTAACTCTTTCTTTCCCTCCTCAAAATGGGAAGTAATACCCATAGACAACCTACTCAAGGAATCAACAACAACATTAGCCTTACATGGGTGATAGCGAATATTCATGTCATAATCCTTGAGTAATTCTAACCACCTTCTCTGTCTGAGATTGAGCTCTTTTTGACTAAGCACATACTAAAGACTCTTGTGATCGGTGAACATGTACATCTACATGAACACCATAAAGATAGTGACACCATATTTTCAAAGCAAATACTACATCAACAAACTCTAGATCATGGGTTGGGTAATTCCTCTCGTGAATCTTAAGTTGTCTGGAGGCATAAGCTATAACCATGCCATTATGCATCAATAGACAACCCATTCTAACTCTGGACGCATCACAACATACCACAAAGACTTGCGTACCCTTTGGTAAGGTCAACACTGAGGCACTAGGCAACCTAGTTTTCCATTCCTGAAAGCTTTTCTCACAAGCTTCAAACCATTGAAACTTTACTATTTTATGAGTCAACTTGGTCAATGGGGATGAAATAGATGAAAACCCCTCGATGAACCTTCTATAATAGCCAGCCAATCTTAAGAAACTCCTAATATCAGTTGGAGAAATGGGTCTAGGCTAGTTCTGCACTGCCTCTATCTTTTAAGTGTCAACTCGAATCCTATCACCGGAAACAATATGGCCTAAAAATGCTAGAGACTCAAGCCAAAATTCACACTTAGAGAATTTAGCATACAATTCTTTATCCTTAAGAGTTTGAAAATCTACTCTAAAATGACTAGCACGATCCTCCTCATTCCTCTAATAGATTAGAATGTCATCAATGAATATGATAACAAACATATCTAAATAAGTCTTGAATACTTTGTTCATAAGATCCATGAATGTTGCAGGAGCATTAGTTAGGCCAAAGGGCAGAAAAACTCATAATGACCATAGCGGGTCTTGAAGGTTGTCATAGGAATGTCACTTTCTCTTACTCTCAACTGATGATAGCCTGATCTGCGATCTATCTTAGAAAAACAAGTGGCACCCTGAAGTTGATCGAAGAGATCATCAATTCTCGGAAGAGAATAATTATTCTTGATAGTAACCTTATTCAACTGACGGTAATCTATACACATTCTAAGAGAACCATCTTTCATCCTCACAAGTAAGACAAAAGCGCCACAAGGTGAGACACTTGGTCGAATGAAACCTCTCTCAAGAAGATCTTTCAACTTCTCTTTTAACTCTTTTAACTCTGCTAGAGCCATTCTATATAGAGGAATATAGATAGGATAAATATCGAGAATAATATCTATACCAAAGTCTCTTTCTCTCTCAAAAGGGACTCTAGGAAGATCATCTGAAAATACCTCTAGAAACTCACTTACAATTGGAACTGACTGAATAGGTGGTATCTCAACACTAGAGTCATTTACTCAAACTAAGTGATAGATGAACACCTTGGAAACTAACTCTCTCGCCTGAAGGTATGAGATAAATGACCCTTAGGCACTGTTGAACTACTCCTCCCCGATATTACTGGCTCACTAGAACACTGGAATTTAACTACTCGAGTTCTACAATCAACTGAGGCATAACCTGCATGAAGCAAGTCCATACCTAGAATGACATCAAAATCTACCATATCTAACTTGACTAAGTCAGCCATGGTGTACTTGTGATACACGGAAATGGTACAATCACGATAAACTCTCTTAGCTAAAATAGACTCACCAACAGGTGTAGAAACACCGAAGGGCTCAAGAAGTTGCTAAGGAAGAATATCAAAATTGATTGCAATATAAGGAGTCACAAAAGAGAGACTTGGTCCTACATCTAGAAAAGCATAAACATAAAAAGTAAAGACTTTGATCATACCAATGACAACATCTGGAGAATTATCTTGTTCTTGGTGACTAGTGATAGCATATAGACGGTTTTCCCCTCCGCCTGCCCCTTAAGTAGTTCCTCTAGGAAAAGCTCTGTCTAATGGAGCAACTAAAGAATATTGGGCTCTATTTCCCACATTACAACCGCTCTACCTATTCTTAGGGCACTCTTTCATGAAGTGACCATTCTGACCACACTTGAAGCAACCAGTGGAGCCATGACGACACACTCTTAGTGAGTCCTACCACACTTAGCACATGCATAAGTTCTATTTCTTCCTTGTGCCACAATACCTTAAGACTGTGCAGGTCTAGCTCTGAAATTTTGATTATTGAACTCACCTATGTTCCTTGGTGCAGGTGCACTAGCCGATGATAAAGCAGGTCCCTTTTGCTTATGTTAGAAAGATGACCGGTTTGCATTACTCTTCTGTTGTCCAGACTCATTTCTTGTAGTCTTAGCCTTCTTGTTTCGGAACTCTTCTCTATCTCTCAACTTATCTTCCTCAACCTAATGCACAAGGATCATCAGCCTTGTTATGTCCATATCCCCTATTGACATAGTTGCCTTTCCGTCCTTACTTGACAGGCGAGACAACCCAGCAACAAACAGACTCATCTAGCTCCTCATGTCAGCAACCATCTCTAAGGCATAACAGGACAGTTGGATAAACTTAAGGCTATACTCATGCACAATTATAGATTCATGCTTAAGAGTGAGGAATTCTCTTACCTATTCCTCTCTTAGCTCATGGGAAAGAAACGCCCCATGAAGGCACTCTCAAACAGAGCCCAGTTCACAATCGTTGCACCCTCAGTTCTACCCTTCTTCCATTGGTCAAACCAAATTCTAGCGACACCCTTCAGTTGGTATGCAGCTAGTTCCACTCGCTCAGCATCAACAACATGCATAACCTCAAACACTTTCTGCAATTCTTCCACAAAGTTTTCCTGATCCTCAGTGACAATTAAACCAAGGAAGTTTGGAGGATTCATCCTTAAGAACTCATGGATTCTGGATGTATCAGCCACATTCTATCGATCCCTTCTCTCTTGACCAGCTTGATTGGCTACCAGTTGACTCAACATCCAGATAGCTTCCCGAAATTCAGCATTCATGACCTCTCCTTGGGGTTGCACTTCCGGTGCATTAGGTACCCCTTGATCCTCAACATTCCTCCTAGCAGGAGGACCTCTGACAGCTCTTCAAGGAGGCATGATCTAAAAGAAATGTGCAAGCATGCGTTAGAAAGAAACTTTTATAGAGATGAACTCTATCGCACGAATGGAGAATGAAAGTAATGAGATAGTTCCTAAATGTTGCAGCCTCTTAATTATAGTTGTGGCGCACTTCACACCGATAACTAGGACTCTACAGACACGGCTTCATAGACACCTAGGACTCTTGAACTATGTTTGGAGTCTAAAATTAGTGGAGGTGACCCTAGTGTCTTAATAAATGTTTTTAGGGTCAAAAAGTTTGGATACGACTCCCCGGGAGCCACCATAAGGGTCCCCAAAGAAGACCCCAACCTTGGCTAAGCAAGCTGCCAAGGCAGCTTGAGATTGTGCTTGGAGGGAGCATGTCCGCGTCGCGGACTAGCTCCACCAAGGGCCAAATGTTTGGTCCGCGTTGTAGACATGTCGCGGACTCTGCTGTCTCAGATTTAATTTATGAAAAATTTGTGGGAACACCCCTGCGTTGCGAACTTGTTTCCCGATGAAATCAGTGAAAATAAAACTCAAGTTTGACTTGTTTAAAAGGTCCAACTAAGTGAGGGGTAGTTTGGGGAATTATTATAAATGGTTATTATACCTATTTTAGGGTATTTTAAGTTGGTTAAAACCCCTAAACCTAAAATTAGACCCCATTCTCAAATTGACCCTTCCCTCTCAAAATAGATTCTCTCAAAAACTCCATTGAAGACCTTCATGCAGCTCAAGATAGAAGATGGGTTTTCAACTGATTTCTTCTTCAATTTCATGGGTCTTGAATAATTAAGGTATGGTAACTCTTGCTTCTTGGATAACCTCTCATTCAAGGAGTTCTATCAAAGATTTTCAAAAGTGATTCAAAGACCAAAATTCCCAATTTTCAATCTAGACATGGGTTCTTTGTCAAACAATTTTCTAAATCATTCTATTGATGAATTGATGTGGAATTAAGGTTTTTAAGATAATTTTCAAAGGAATTCTTAAAAGAACCCATGATCCCCAAATTCTCAAAAAATGGGCCTATGATGTGGGTCTTTGTGAATATGATCTCTATTGGTGAAGTTATGTTTAGATTAGATTGTATTGATGTTTCCTATGATTATCTATACTTATTCATGTTGAATTGTTGGTATACCTTGATGAGTTGAGGATTATGGCCTTATGGGCAAAGTTATGGGTTGATCCCTTTGTTTATAGAATTGTACTTAGATTATGTTTATGATATTGAATTACATTGTTGATTCCTATTTCTACCTATGTCAATTGAATATTGATTGTTGAAGATTGATCCATGGTGATCATGGCTTGGAGAATTGGTAAGTTAACCTAACTTCTAGTCTATAGTATGAGAATTGATGTTGTGTGGTTTGATCCACTTATGGTGGAGGTGTTCACTTCTTGTGTATCTATGCATGTTGAGAATCATGTCCTTGAAGGCAATAGATGTGAAGTGAATTGATGATTATGATGCATATGTTTTATGAAGTTATGCTATGAAGGTTATGTATGAAATCCTCAATGCTAGCATGTTTAAAGTATGCTGATGATTAGAAGTATAATGTGAATGATAATGTTAGGGATAAGGTGTGGTCTACATGATTGATTATGTTAAGTACTATTGTGGAATGACCCCTACCTATATGACCCCTATATAAATGTTTGATCATATACATGTGAGGAGTACCTATTCAATGTTGAATGTGTTCTTGTCTCCTATGATGAAGTGTGGGTGTGTGGTCTAGAATACCTAAGGGCTTTATATGTGAATTGCTCATGAATTGGGGACATTGTGAATGTGTTGTGATCCCTTCAAGTGAAGAGCACTCAATATCAAAGTTGTTGCTAATATGTCACTATGAGGACCAATATGCGCGCGCACACACACACTACATGTATAGCTATGAATATGATGTGTTATGGTGTCTATTGAAAGGTTAACTCTTATATGCATCATTACATCTTATTATGCATGCAAAATGTATGATTAGCAAGGTATGAATATGTGTTGTATAAAGGTGTTTATGTGAAAGGCTTTCTCACATATGTACACACACATGAATGAATGAATAAGATTTATGATAATCTAGTGAAAGTGAGTCTCTTGAAAGGTTTCCTCAATTGTACTCTAAACTAGAGTTAAATAAAGTCTTAAAGATGTTTAAAAAGGGAGTTGGAGCTTAGCACGGAGTGAACATGAAAAATGAGAGTGGGGGCTTCACGTTTAGGAAGTCCGGCTTCCCACAAAAAAACCTTCACGTTTAGAAAGTCCGGGTTCCTAACATAGATGTTGT